>NC_028642.1:56821581-56872970 GCF_001406875.1 Solanum pennellii
ATATATATATATATAATCACCATTTCAGAATTATAAATTACCGTCACACTTCTGTATAACAAAATTATTTATTTATTAGATAATTTTTTTAATAGTATAGTGCGATTTTATAATGGAAAATATATAAAAATACCGTAAAATAGAAATTTTGATTTCAAAATAAATGCGATTGTTATAAAACTTATAATCATAAAATGTTGGTATAGATAATGGTTATATAGAAAGGTACAAGTGTAATATTTATCACAGAAATTTACCACATATGTGTGTGTGATTTTTTCTGTCTTTTAGTATTGAAATAATTGGACTTTGGCATTAATACTCAACACTCAGCAGCTTCTTTTGAATATAAATTGATATTTGTTTGCAGTCCTTGCAATCTGCATATGACACTTATACATATCTAATTTATGAATTAGTTTTTCCTTTTAGGTATTGACTAAATAAGCTACCTTCTAACTGTTGCATTAAGGTGTACACGATCAATTACTTACTACATTATGAGTAAAGTCTTCCGATAACTACCCCCAAATACACAAGTACACCAATAAAAAGGAAACATAGACTGGAAAAAAAAAACTAGATTTGACACGGAATGAACGGTTAAAAATACGTCTAAAATATCTCATTTTTTTTAATTTTATATTAGGTTTGTGATTTTTCTTTTTAAACTATCACTAAATGTTTATGAAAATACATGGTGCATGTACTACTTTTTATGTTTAAAAAAAATGCTTAAGTCATTTGCAGCCATTCAAAGTTGTCCGCCTAATTCATTTAGACACCTTAACTAATCATTGTGCCAATTGAACACTTTTTTTGTTCAAAAGTCATTCCTATTAGACACAAAATGCTGACATGGCAAAAAACGTATAATTCATTTTCTTTGAGCGCGTTAATTTATTAAAAATAATATTTTTTCTTTTTTTTTCTTTAATTTATACCCCTAAATTAATTTTAAAAAAATTAATTAACAAAAAAGAAGAAGGACAGTCGTCTTCTTTTCTCTTTCTATCATTTTATTCTTTCACCATTTTTATCTTTTTTTTTTACACAGACACGCATACCACACTCCCTCCACCTCTCTTTCTCTCACCCTCATTGTTCTTTCCTGTTTTCTCCTTTTTTCTTATATCGATTTACGTCTCAAATATTTCAAAGAAGTTTCATTTACAATGATTAAAAAAATATGAATAGATTTTTTTGTGCAAAAGTCTGTTAATTTTTTTTTTCAATTTTAATAAATAGTTTCTAATGTATAAAAGATGGAGGCAATGAGTGAAAAATTTTAATGCTATCGAAATGAAAGAGAATGCATATTTAGCTTGAATAGAAAACAATGGTGTGTCATTGTAGTGTTGATACCAATGGAAGAGAAGAAAGAGATGGAGCGATACCGGCTCCATGAAAAATAAGAAATGGATACTTCTGAAGGAGGAGGAGGAAAGTGGGGAGGGGGGAGGCTTTAATTAAAAATAGATTATTTTTTTAATTTTTTAAAATACTCTATGAATTAATTAAATAGAGGTTTTAAAAAAAATTAAATATAATGCCACGTGTCATCATATTATTTGTAAAACTATTATGAGTTTGCGTTTGAGATACACGAGTTTTTATTTTTCAATTGATTGTCAGTTTGTGTCAAATAGGTATAAATTTTTTAAGGTTTAAGTGTTCAATAGGTACATTCCTTAGTTGAGGTGTTTAAGTGAAATATGAGGACAACTTTAAGTGGCTGTGGATGACTTAGGCCAAAATAAAATATATTGGCGCTCCACATGGATAAATAATTCCACCATGGAAAGACTTAAATTCCGAATTTTCGAATTTTACATATACCTACACTATTAAAAATTGTAAGTTTTATATCTAAACTATCACCAAATATTTAGCAAAACACACCTCAATTAATAGAAACATTTGATGATCGTTCATGTAGAAATTAGTCCGTACACCTAATAATTTATATATGAAACTCAAAAAATTACAATACTTAAATTATGATTTGACCCTTTCACTCTTGATAATCAATTCTACACGATACAACTACCATAGTTTGAATAATTTTCACACTTTTACATCTGGTAAGAGATAGCTACATGTAGCATTCACGATCAAAATCAGTAACGTTAAGAAAATAAGATAAATATATCAAACATAACAAATGAATTTAAGTTTTATATATACACTAATAATACATAGAATGTTTTATATTATTAATAAAGAATATTGCCCTAATTAAGGTAAAGTCTCCTTACCTTGTCATAACAACTAACAATAATATGATGGTTTACTAATAATTATATATATGGATAATTGAAATATTTACAATATAAATGAAAAGTTAAATAGTAGTAAGTATTATAGGATTCTCCTTCAATAGGGAGGCACATATTTGAATGTCATTATCTAACCCCACCACTAACCAACATCTCCTCACCCCATTTCAACCGTTTCTATGTGAGACCAAAACCTCATGAATGAAGAAAAGAGAGGAAAAAGTTCTTAAAAAGACAAACCAAACCCCTTTTCATAAATCAACCTTAAGTGGAGCTTTTCCCACATAAAAGTCCAAATAAAAAAGGCACTATAATTAACCATCAAATTGAAGAGAGACTTCATATTAATTAATTCTCTCAAGATGGGAATAAGAAATATGAACTTTCATGTTCATCAAGACAATATGGATGTTTGCTTTGATCAAACTCCAAATTTCATTGAATGGTTAAAACCATCATCTAATAATTCTTCTCCTCCTTCATCTTCATCCACCATCATGACTACTTTCTTGAAACTTCCTCACCTATACAATCCACAAGATCAAATTCAATGTTTGCCTCTTCTAAGCAAATTAAGCGATCCGAAAACGGAGAAGGAGGAGGAAGATTATCAAGTGAAGGAAGAAAATATGGAGAAAGTTAGAGTATCTTTGCATATAGGGCTTCCTGATGTTGATGAAACAACGCCTTTTAGCTACAACAAGGAAGAAGAAAATAAGGAGAAAAATAGTACTATTTTTAATAAGAGTTGCAATTTCAATAGTGAGAGTAGGTTTTGGATCCCAACACCAGCTCAAATTCTTGTTGGTCCAATGCAATTTGCTTGTAATATATGCAACAAGACCTTTAATAGGTACAACAACATGCAGGTTAGTCTCATGAATTTTACCTCATGCTTCTTAATTTTGAATTTCTCTTAGGTGAATTTAGTTATTATATGGATCATTTAAACATTTTGCTTTCAGTTCGAATTATATATACATACATATAACAAAATTCGTCTTATTTTAAATCTATTGACTCTAAATTTTGAAATCGCATTAAATTTTCTTTATACTAGTAATTACTTAATGGATCAGCAACACCTCTATGCTAAAAAATAACAATGAAACTAATCATACATGTGAAGGTTTATATATCACTTTTTAATTTGTTATTTTCGTTGTAGTATGCTTGAACAAAGTGATCAGATTAATTCTTCAATCTTCACTTCATACGTCGTATAGTTTTTAATATTTTCAAATTTTCTAATTGTCGCGTTTTTCATAATTAAATAGGAATAAAGTTTATGTACATTTTACTATTGTCAAAGCCATTTACGAAATTATAATGTGTATATTATTATTGCCTATCTTAGAAATTTCACACATCGATCTCATTAGTTGTACCCAAAATTTTGTAACATATTAAGCATTAGACAAGCACATGCACCTCCTATTAGTCAAAGATATGATCATTCTTATTTTTTAGTGCTCTTCGTTTTATTATTTGTTAAATAGTATCGAACTGGATATATAGCTAAGTTTTTGAATGTGAAACATTTTATCATTACTCTTTTCTAATAAAGCAAAAAAAAAACATTAAGATTGCTCTTATTTGATTGCTGCAGTTTCCATAAACAATTAAAAGTTACCTTAAATGCAAATAATTATAAAAATCAAGCTATCATAGTAGCACTTTTTTAATTTAAGGGTCTTCCTTTTTTAAAAAAGAAAAAGAAAGAAAAAAGTAATGAAGTAAATTTTTACTATCTACATAACTCTTTTCTTGTTTTTCTTTTTCTTTCTACACGTAATATTATGAATTTGATTTTATTTATCTTGCCTTTTTTTGATCTTGAGGGATTCAAAAATATTCATTATCGATAGCAAATCCTTACTAATTCCAAATCACTTCTGAATTTGTTATCGAACTCATAACTCGTTTTAGGTATTGAGTTTGTAATAAAATGTGTCTACGTATTTAACAAATTTTTTAATACAATTAAAGGGTTTAAACGATGCCCCAAAAAAAAATCCAACAAAATAAAGTAAAAAGACAAGATTTAACTTATATACTTTGATAGTTTCTATCAATGTGTTTAGCTTTTATTCCATTATAGAAAGTTACTTAGTTTTCCATTTCATTTATTATGAACAGTTATCTATAATTATTTTTTAGATAATCTGATAAAATAACTATATAGTTATTTTTTTTTCATGTTGAGTTCATAGAAGTTTAAACTCAAAAAGAAATTAAGAAGCGCATTAATGAACTAGCATGAGTTTTAATCTTTTAATTGAGTTTAAGTTATATACATTAATCGTGTCCATTAATGTATTAGACTTTGATTGGTTAACTTTCCTTATGAATAAAAATTATCTTTTAAGTGATCTGATGATAAAAAAAACGTCGATATTTTGCAGATGCATATGTGGGGACATGGTTCTGAATATAGAAAAGGACCAGAATCACTTAGAGGAACACAACCAGCAGCAATGTTAAGACTACCATGCTATTGTTGTGCTCAAGGCTGCAAGAACAACATCAACCATCCAAGGGCAAAACCATTAAAAGATTTTAGGACACTTCAAACTCATTACAAGAGAAAACATGGTACAAAATCATTTAGTTGTAGGAAATGTGGCAAGACATTTGCAGTTAAAGGAGATTGGAGAACACATGAGAAGAATTGTGGCAAATTATGGTATTGCATTTGTGGTTCTGATTTTAAGCACAAGAGGTCACTTAAAGATCATATTAGGTCATTTGGTAAAGGCCATTCTCCTCACCCTTCACTTGATGGATTTGAAGAAAAGTATTGCATTAATAGTAGTACTGGTGGATCTAGTGATGATGATGATTGAGGAGATTATTAAAATTATTCTTCAAGAGTAATTAAGAATTTCTCATTTGCTAATTCAAATGAAATTCTTGACTACTCTTGGAGTGATATGTTTACGGAGTTTGAGTTTTATACATCGTCATCAATATAAATACTTTTCACACCATCCGGTCATTCAAATCTAAAAATAAGATATGTTACCTGCTATACGACTGGTAAAAATGACTTGATTGTGTGAAAATTGTTTACATTGAAGAGTTATGTTACCTTTTTTTTTTTGTGTGTGTGTGTGTTTGATGGATGGTGCAGCCCTGGCAATTGCTCAGCAACAAAAAGATCTCAAGAAAAGGAGGGGTTTGTTGAGGAGCATTAGCATGGTGGTGATCATGAATAAGTAGTATTTCTTAGATATATATGGTTTTATATTATTATTTTTTTACTAATTTTGTGTATTTTGTAACAACAAAGGGTGATGACCTTATAAAACATTAAAGTACATGAAGCAGGTGAATTTTCTCCTTGGCTATGCTAGTTATAGATTTATTGGAGAAAATTTATCAGCTTCATTGCTAACTTGTAATGTTTCATAGTGTAATGAGTTTGAGTTAAATTGTGTCACTGATTCATCTCTTCTAAAAGTATAAAGTGTTCGAAAGAATCCTCCTAAATCAATAAATAATGTTATTTATTTTACATTTATTTAATGAATTAGCTCTTAAAAAAATTAATTATCTAGATTTACATTGGTAGAGCCGAAATTACGACCCCATATCATAATCATCACTATCACCACTATTATATTTTCGTTTTTAATCTTCGTAGATTTATTTGATGATTTATGAACATAAAATGATTTAAACGAACAAAACTTATAATCTATCGGTATCAATTAAGTCAGAACTTTTTGCCTGGATATTAAGAGTTTGGGATACTACCAATTAAGTCCCAACATGTATATCTATATCAACCACTAGCTAGTGTGTACTTACTTTTTATTTTTTTCAGAATTTTCACACCTTAGTTGGGGAAGTTGAATAGATTATATATATATAGTTAGTAATACATTTTCCTAGTCCAATTTGGAGGTCTCAACTAAAGAAATATATCCTCTTTTTTTGTGTAATTTTTACCCTATGTTAAGGGTTCAATCATATCATTAGTTGCTGGACCGCAACTTTATGCAATAACATGATTACTCCAAAAGAAACTAACGACTGAATTGTTGATGATACAGTCTTTGCATACAAGACTTTCATTCTCCATATTCAATTCAATGGATTTTAAAAATTAAATAGTCGACGTATAGATAATATGTATATAACTAGTGAGTATGATTAGGTCATAGTCTATATATATCGATTAAGAAAAATAAACAGTAAATTTCGCGTAAATATTCCAAATTATCAAAGTCATAATACGTTCAATAGGAATGGGAAGACCGGAAAATTTTTAATTTCACATGGAATGGGTTTGACTGGATTTAATGAAACAAAATTTTTTTTTTGCTAAATATTAAAGTTTTTAAATTTATTTTTGGTTCTCTTTTTCTCTAAATTTGAAAATATTGGTCAAGAAGAAGGGGTTCTCCACTATGTTTTGTCGGAAGAAATATAAAAGAAGCAGGTTCCCATTTCTCTAGTTTAATTAATTTCTTGGCTCGACCTTATTGTATATTAATATTGGATTTTTGTATGCTTCATACTAGATTTATATGCGACATTTCCTTAAAACATATGATGGAGTCGCTTGACTTTACTTTTCTTCGAGAAAATTGTGTGGCTGCTATCTTTAAAAAACTTTTAAAAATTACCTTGCTTAACAAATTAATATATTGAAAAGGGAAAAGGGTCTGATATACCCCTCAACTTTGTCATTTAGAGCTGATATACCCCTCGTTATAAAAGTGGCTCATATATGCCCTTACCGTTATACAAACGGCTCACATATACCCCTGCCGTTACAAAATGGCTCACATATACCCTTCATTTAACGGAAGTTAAAAAATTAGTTTTAAATTTATATTTATTACTTGTAATTTTAAAAAAAAAATTATTTAGGGGTATATATGATTTTTCTATCAAAGTTCAAGGTATATTTAATTTTTTTCATACATAAATTATTTTTTGACTTCTTTTCTTATAATTATTTGAGTTTCTTATTCTTATTTTGTTTTTTTCTTTCATTCCTTAATTTAAAGAAAAAAAATTTAAACTATTTTTTTTTGTGTATTGTAATTTAATTTCGTATTCGAAGAAAAAATTTGGTCATCTACAATAAGTTTTACAAGAATATTTGTGAAACATAAATAAATTTGATTATCAAAATAATAATTATAAATTAGTCATTGAAACAAAAAAAGTCAAAAAGAATATGTTTGTCGAGGATTAAATTTACTCATATGAGATTATATTTTAAGAAAAAAATAATAAAAATTTAGATTAAAATTATTTTTTTTCATTTCCGTTAGAGGAAAAGGGTATATGTGAGCCATTTGTTTACAAGTAGGGGTATATATGAGCCACTTTCATAACAAGGGGTATATCAGCTCTAAATGACAAAGTTGAGGGGTATATCAGACCCTTTTCCCTATTGAAAATTTATCTTTTTATTATTATAAATGTTTTAAAATTATACTTTCAGATATTAGTAACAATTAGTGGTGCAGTGATAGAAATGTTTCACCATTAATTTGAAGATAAAATTCTATCACCAAATAACGAATATGAGTGTAAAACATCCGAATTTAATGGAACACCGAGTGATATAAAAAAATATACTTATTATCAAGTAGTCTAGTGTTTGATCTTTGATCCTGAGGTAGCTCCAACGTAAATTGGGAGAGTACTGAATCCAATCTAGAATGTATCATAATGGATATTTTATGTGTAAAAATACTTGAGGAAAAGGTCCAAATTTGCCCCCTTTATTATTTATCTTTTCTTTTTAAATTACTCTATGTTATACTACTTTAGCTAAAATTACTAGGACGCAGCACCCTGCGTTTCTTTATACAAAGTTCAAGTACTAGAATGTCAAGTGTGTCTGTATAGTAGTTGTTTTTCTTTTATACAACAAGTCCCTATCAAATTCAATTGCTGATAGGAACAAATCATTTGCTTGTGGTCAAACCGTTCGCCTTTCTTCTGAATCAAAGTAGAATTTTGATTGTTGTATTTTAGTCTGTCAGAGAAGCGGTACCTTTCATGCAAGCAAACCTTTCTTTTGAACCAAAGTAAGGTTGTGATTGATGTATTTTAGTCTGTCAGAGAAGCGGTACCTTTTCATGCAAGCAAACCTTTCTTTTGAACCAAAGTAAGGTTGTGATTGATGTATTTTAGTCGGTCAGGGAAGCGGTACCTTCATGCTTCACTTCTCATGCAAGCAAACCTTTCCTTTGAATCGAAGGTTGTGATAGCTGTGTTTTAGTCGATTAGTGAAGTGGTACCTTCATGCTTAGCTTCTCTCACACTTGCTTGCGTGAGCTGAGCTTAGAGCCCTTTCCGTTAGGTCCAAGAGATCTAATCCAATAGAATTCTAGCATTGAGCATAGCTAATATGAGGCTAAGGCTAGAGTATCGTATTATTCAATAAATATAAATTAAAATCCTCTAAATATACAAATAGAGTAGATGTTGGTAGATTTTTGGGTTGAAAAAGCTTGCTGATCCAAATGAATCATTCTTCTCAACTCTCCACCCTTATCCTCTGTTCTTAGCAGATAAATCAACATTTTCCATCAACCATAGCTATTTCCATGAAACACTGAATCCATACAATTTTCGGATTATCAGAAGAAAAGGTTAGATTCCATCTCAAACAGCAATCGAAAGATGATAATGAAGCTAAAACTGACAGAGAACAAGAAAATAACCAGTACATATGAATCACAACCGCACTAGGATGCATCGATTGACTCCATAGGGTCTGATACCGTATCAAATTCTCACAAAAACAGTAAATAGAAAGAGAGCAATATCATGGGATTGAAAGAGAAATGAGTGTTTTCTTCATTCTCCTAATATCTTGTGCACAACAATCATTATGTACATACAAACGCAAAATTGCTGCTAACTAACATAGTTGCAAGCACTCAACTATATACAAACTTACACTAACTAATCTGGTCTGGCAAAAGTCCCAAGTCCTAACTAACTTCAACCAGATGATTTTATACATATACTTCAGCTGCTACATTCAGCTTCATTCCTTGTGCATGAGATCTATGTAAGTTCCATCTGATACACTTGCCTGTGACCTGTATGAGGATGAAAGAAGTATAACAGTACACTTGCCTGTGACCTGTATGAGGATGAAAGAAGTCTAACACTAGTACAGACCATTGTTTTGTTTCTTAGTATGCAATAATGTTTATGCATTCAGTTTGAAAGATTTGCAGTCGTTTTAGATGCTCTAACGGAAGCTGTTAGATAAGTTTAGATAGGCCAGAAAGGTTTCTTTGTTTTGGCTATTGCTTCAATTGGAGAAGAAATCAAGGTGTTATCACAACTTTGAGCATAGGTTCCACAAGAAATACCTTATTTGTACCTAATGTTGGATAGATAACACCGAATACTCAGAAGAGAAGACAAAGGGAGCAAAGTTGTAGGAAGGAAAGGATTAAACAAGATCATTAATTCAGGGCATTTTGTCTACATAGTTGGCTGATTCTGGCCGTACACAAAGATTATCCACTTGAATATGACAAATATGCAATTCATGATCTAAAAAGATTTCTTAACAATGTTAAAGACAAAACTGTCTTATAATTTAAAGATTTTAAATTGGTCCATTGACCTTTTCCATAATCTGTTTTCTATAGGTCAGCATAAGGTTCTTGGTGGAAGTGAAGTTTGAGGAACATGACGTAGAGTACGATACAGCGAGCCCCGAGCATTCAGTACAAACTGCCAAAGGACAAAACTGAATTCAAAACCAGATAGTGTTTACATAGATATTCTGCCGACTCTTATCAGGGTTCTAAAGGGATTATAGTAGCTCTGTTTGGTTAAAGGACGCTATATGTTTGTTTGGTATCTTACTTGAATGAGGCTGATGTATATTTGTTAAGGTTCTTGGGTAAAACTGAACAAACAGTTGCAAGTATTTAGTGTTATTTAGTGGGGTGTTTCTTTCCTTCAAATATGCTCTTCCAAAATATTAGTAGTCAAATATGTAGGAATGTGAATAGGGCATCTGTATCACAGTGTCTTCATCGCTGACACAACCTGTTTGCTCGAGAAGTAAATAAAATAAAAAGACAGAC
The DNA here is from genome assembly GCF_001406875.1 of Solanum pennellii. Lineage (NCBI taxonomy): Eukaryota > Viridiplantae > Streptophyta > Magnoliopsida > Solanales > Solanaceae > Solanum > Solanum pennellii. The sequence continues at coordinate 56,831,948 of NC_028642.1, forward strand.
TAGATGCTTAAACAGAGATACAAAAGTAAAACCCTTTCATGCTTTGTCACAATACTCGAAGAGGCCCGTGGGAGAGCATATGCTCTCTCATTTCTTGTGATTTTTCTTTCTTTTTCCCTTTTTCTTTGTGGGGTGCTCACACTCTATACGGAGAAGTATAGAATAGCAGAACAGTGAACACAACCCTACAGATCCTTTGTCATTTCTTAAAGGCTAAGTTGTTTATGACAGGAAAATGCAAAATGAAACACCCACTTCTCGGATTACTCTAATGTAATATCAGTTATAGACACTCTCAGAACAAGAGAAATTCTAATAAGCAATCGTACTGTGGCCACAATCTACATACAACTAACAAAACAGACACTAGAAAAATTCCCATCAAAATGTAAAGCACCTACTCGGTACAAAAGATATAGTTAACAGCCAACTTAATGACAACAGGGACAGACGAGTCAAATAAGCAACCTCCGGGAGGAGAATACACACCCAAACATAGATTTAGATGGAATCAAAATCCAGCATTATATGGTTATACAAAGAAGAGTAGATGGTAGATTTTTATTAGCTTATCGTAAATGGTAGATTTTATTAGCTCATCAGCTCAGATCTTTTTGGTGCATGGAATCCAACTTCATTAACAGATCTCTACTAGCTTAGAGCTGGTCTAACTTCTGCAATATAACTTTTACTTACCCTCTTAATAAAAATCCAGCAACAAATGGTTGGTCCCAATGAATGCTTTGATCAATCATTGCTCAATCCTGCCTTGTCTCTATAGAAGCTTTGCCGCACACAGATCTAAGAAACGTGCTACAGATAAATTTTAGTGCTGAGTACATAAATTATCAATCAAGTGGTAGCAACAAACCTTCATACTACAGTCTTTTCCAGCCAACATGAATAAGGAGACATATACCTTGACTTGAGTCTAGTTTGTACATAACAGTGTCCCAAGAACTTGTTGCATAGAGTACACAACAATACCATTGTTTGGCATTTAATATTGAAGCTAAGTACGCTTTTATTTGGGTGCCAATAAGTTTTAAGAAAATCCTGCAGCAGTAAAGACCAAATGGTGCAATTCATTGAACAATTTACTTAAATAACAAAGAAGTACAACAAAGATTTCATTCATTGCTTGTGATTTCATTATACAATTGAGCTGTATCCCAAACAACCTGCATAACCTACAATTACAATTTGACAACATTTTCTCCTCGTCTTAACCGTGGAAGAATACAGATACAAGATAAACAGAAAAGAGTGTACTAAACATATAATCAACCAATCTCTCACTTTAAAGGAGTGGAAAGGTCACTGGTATATAGAAACAGGAGGAAACTTGAACTTCTCCGAGATGAATGGTATTACCTGAGGTCTCTCCACCAAATCGTGGTAGAAATCATACTCAGCATCATAGTCATGTAACTTTAGCTCACCCCTCTGATTTGTATGATAATGATGCTTAGCTGAAGCAGATTTCCCAAATCCAAAAATACTAACCTTCTCGCAAACACCTAAAGCAAGCATCACAGCTTGCAAACCAGAAGAGTAATGGAAATTAGCTCCATCATGAGCAGGAGCCCATTCTTGAAAAGACTTCCCAGTTCCCTCCACAAATCGTTTCAACGAATAATACTTCACAATCCTAGCGCACAATATGTCAAAGCGCGGATCAGTGACAATTAATGGCACTTTGTGTGAAGTATTACACACCATGTAATCCAAGAAATGCACAGGCTGACATATATACATTACTAAAGCCACATTCACTCCATAGGGATGACAGAAACAACCTTCCCTCCTTGCACAAAGATGCAGAATGTTACTATTCACAAATGAAAGAGTAGTCTTTGAACCTACTCTATGTTCAAACCCCCTATTTCTTGCATTGTTCAGTCGAATTACAGCTTCATGACTATCAATCAACTCCCCATACTCACTCTTCAACAAAATCCCACTATTTCCTACAACAGCACATGATTTATACCTTTTCTGTGATCGCACTAAACCATTATGTCCATCAATAGGAACCTTAACAGCACTCACCAAATCCATCATCACATCCTTAGGAAGCTTCCTATTTCTAAACCAATCTTGCAAATTCCTCCTAAAACTCTGCCAAAGACGATAAAACTCCGGTGACCGGAGCTGCACCGATACCCCTCTAGCTGTCCTCGGACTTACATCAATACGATACTTCCCAGAAGACAGAAATGATCTATGACGGTTATGTCCTCTGAAATTCCCTTCCAATAACTCCTCAACCTCTTTCTTCAACCGGGGTTCCCCAATATCAATACACGCATATTTCAAAAGCGTCTCATTCAAAACCGGTTTTTCAGCTTTCCCAGCAAATGGGTATTCATTTTTCAACTCAATAGAGCTATAACGAAGGGTAATTCGAAAAACAAGTGTAGCCGCCACTGCAATCAACACTAATGCACTGAACAATGGCCGCATTGTCCGTTTCATCATACCCATATAGCATAATCAGAGTAAAATAAAACAAAAATACAAAAAAGACAAGATTTTTATGAATGCTAGAGATTGTAGGTGCAAATGATATGTAAAGATCTAGAAGAAATTAAACGAGTACGATTCTGGTTCATACTGGGTATTGAAAGAAAAAATCAAGAATATGAAGATTTATGAGTTGTTGGGTAGGGTTTAAATACAACAATAGATCTGTAACTTCCAAGATATTTAACGGGGTGGTGGGGGTGGGGTAGAACCCTAATAGTTCTGAGGAAGAAGAGAGAAAAAAATGGTGATATACTTATGGAAACTGCAAATTTTTAGTGACAATGGGGTTTGGGTGTTTACCTGTTATGGGTTTCTGAGGTTTTTAATTTGTTACTTAATGTAGTAATTAACTACTCTTAATTAAGTGTAGTTTCGCTTAATTAAGACGTTAATTACACCTGTTTTAATTCAACTACTAGTCCAGTAGTACCCAACCAAAAAAGAATATCTTCCGGTCATAGTTTTCGAATATCGTTTTCATCGTTTCAAGAGGTCTGAAATCCTTCTTTATTTTTACTAGTCATATTTAAATTATATTTTTTATTATTATAATTGATGTAACGTTAAGAATAAAATAGTTATTTTGATGTGTTAAAAATATTAAGTAAAATAAAATGTTACGTTGTGCATTTCAATGGAGCTACTCACGAGTCACAATAATTTATATTAATGTGATTAATTAAAATTTTAAATTATGATTATGATATTTATGATTAAAATATGAACATGATATAAGATAAAATAAATTGAAGACGGCATGTTTTGGGCGGAGTGCCTATGGATTTGCCGTCAACAATATGATATAGTGAAATTAATTTCTTGTTTCCTTGGAGAAATATATAAAGTTAATTTTCAATAAATTTTTAGAAAAAATATACATATAATTTTTTTTTCTCATTTAGGAAATTGTAGGTTTTTAATTAAATTCACCTTACAGTCTTGCACTAAAGAATAAGTAATTCAAGTTAGGTAGAATTTACTAATTATAAACGTATGCAAATGGATTTCTTATTAACCCTTGTTGCAATTTAAACTTTTCCATCTTCGAGAATTTGAGAAAAAAGAGTTTGAATAATTTGCTTTTGTACTTATTATCACCCCAAGGCATGATTGTTCTTTGTTTCAAATCACGTTAATTTAAAATTAAAATTTTATTTAAACATATTTTTTATAAATTTAAAATTTCACAATGTATAAAAAAAGATAACTTTAAAATAAACGCTTATTATGGTCTAAATACTCATCTTTAACGTAGCATATATGCCTTGAACTTATTTTTTTCAAAACATCACGCACAAGCAAACAGGTCATATTAATTATGTTTTGTTTTGGTAGGTAATCACATGGTTGAGATGATCATCATGTTTCATGTTAAAATAGTGTGAATTTGTAAGATGAAAACTTAGCTAGTCAACACCAAGAGCATGATGAGACAGATTTTTTTAAAAAAAATTACCATCACTTAAATAACTCATTTGGGTTTATGAAAATAATAAAATCGTCGATAGAAAGTATTCAGAGATCCTCTACATTTGAATAAATTAGAGAATCGAGTAGGTACTAAGTACTATGAATCATATAGAAGTTCAATAATTCAATGTGCTATAGATGCTAGATCTACGAACCATGTGCTTGTGGTTATTGGCAACCACCTTTTTATTAGGACAGTGTAGCAATAAGAGACAAGATTTAGCTACGTTGTTTGTTTTCGAATATTGTATTGTACTGGAAAAATGAGAAATGTTTGAAAAAGATTTGAGAAACGAACTTTAATTATGAGTCAAAATAAGTGTTATATGATACACATATACATAGTATTTCGTAACTGAAAATAACAGATTAATTGAAATCGCATAACCTCAGTAGATTAGAGCTATAAACTATTATTATTAGGTTGATGAATAAGTAAGTAAAATATACTAGTACATAGCTTTTAAGCTACTTTAGGCGTTAATTAATCCACTTATGAATGAGGATCAATTTTTCTAATCCCTAGGTCCATATACTATAAACTATAGTCTTCCTTCATTATAACGAAGAGATCTTTTACTTTGACACTTAATAAGTCAACACGCCACATAAATTTTGCTGATTAAAGTTTTCTTTTCTTTCTTTTACACGCATAATCTAAAGGTGAAGTTAGAATTTTAAATACAAAATTGATAATTTTATTTTGTATGAGTAGTAAAAATTTATATATGATTGATTCAAAACTGAATGGTGTCTTTTCTAAAATTTGGAGTTCATCTCTCAAATATTTGGATGGATCATATTTTGGACTCAGACTTATTACGTATAAATTTTGGAAGATAAAGTGTTTCTTTACCAAAACGAATCTATTTTCGAAACTTTAATTAATGATAGAAGAGGAATCTATATAGTCAAGTTGTTAATAGTGAACTGTAATCGTTTATTTGAAGTTTGGAAATTTTGAGCTTTAACAAAAAGTAGTGTTCTTTTGATGTATTACCAAATGGATGTTTGATTTTCAAATTAAAGGAACTTGTGTTTTCATTTTTTTAAAACTTTAATCGTGCACACTCAGCAGAAGGAATCCAATAATAATTTTACATCCCTGCACCAATCAATTAGTATCATTATTTTTATCATTTCAAAAAATACTACTGTACTAATTTTCAGTCAAGTGCACGCCTTTGGAATAAATGAATGATTACAGCAATGATGCAGTCTAAATTTATCAATGACAATTACAATGACCATGCTTGTCTCGTCAGTTTGTTCGACATGTTCAATTTATAGAGTCAGATAGGATTTAACTGTTCCTTAAAAATTAAATGTCTCGAAAACTATAAGATAATCTACGAATTTTCCTCATATTAAAACGAACGAAGAGTATGTTCAAACAAATAACTAGACTGATAATATGATTTCCTATTCAAAATCAACTTGTTCGATTCTGGAATCATACCATATATAATCAATCAACAAACTATATATGGTATGAATATGGGAACCTCCTACTCTCACTCACTATTATTCCTTTATCTCGAAGTATGCTTCTAAATTATAATTAGTAAAAAAATTGAAAAAACTGGAATTAGCAGTTCCGCTCGTAGCTAACAAAAATCTGTCGCTAGATAGGATTACTGACGGATTTTTTTTGTTTGTTTAGCTACAAAAGTTGTCCATCGCTAAATCCAATTTTTTTTTTTTGGATAGTATATGGTAACAGTTTTGCTCATGTTGATAGATGGGGCCTCACTATCTAATTATCTGAGTAAACTGAAAGTCTTTATGATACTAAGAAGTTTATAAGCCTACTTCTCAATGAAGAACTGAGGCACCATATTCAGAGATCCCAGAAGCTTAACTGAATTAATTCCTAGTTAAAAAAACTTATAGATGAGGGCACAACATTGTTTATGCACTAAAATTTATCAAAAAAAGACACACGTAATTCAATCTGCTGATCTAGCTTCAGACGAAATGAAAAATAACGTCTTACCTAAGCTCACTTTCATGAAAATGAGGCAGATATAGCAGCTATGCAACACCTACAATGTATGCGTTCCATGAATCTTGTTGTTGAAAACTTGTAACCTCTTCATATTTTATGTCTCGTCCAGCAGCAAGCCCATATGTGCTTCTGATATCTTCGCTGTCAGGCATATGTCGGATCCAGAAGTGGACTGACTGAAATCCAGCTTCTTCCAAACAGTCTTTGATCTCAGGCAATGACCACCTATACGCAACAAATACATTTCATGCTATTAAGTGAACAGCAACAATAAAAGAAGTACCATAATAGAATGAGGATGTGACGTTTTCTCTATAATAGAAGAGGAAGTGACTTACAGTCTCCAGCTATAAGAAAATGCATGGCGAATTTTCCTTTGCGGCTTGTGCAGATTAAAATGGAGGCTGATCCTCGTTTTCCGCTTAATGATGTCAAATTCAGCTTGCTCCCAAACATACTGTGAAACAGAGAGCATGGTTTACAATTCAATCATTTACTGAATATCTCGAGGAAGTAACAGTTCTTACAAATATAAGGGTTACTTATTACATAAGATAGCCGGCACACAGGCCTGGTTATGGCTCACCGTCTGTATTTCAGAAAAGGACCTTGTTCATCCAGATGCATCACAATATATCAATTTATGCCATAAAGAAACCTAAAGCCAGCAATTCGCTACAAAAGCTTACTTCTGGCCTCTGGGTGTGCACGTTCTTTTCTAAGTGAAGCAATTAACCAAAGGAACTAAGCTCTAGCACATCACATCAACATTAGTAACGAAATCTTGTCCAGTCTCCAATACATGACCAGTTGCAATTAATATATTAGGCCAGTTGTCAATAAGCAGTAAGTCATTTAGTGTAAATTGGAATACACCACCATTGTGACATGAATTAAGGTAGGTGTGTTGTGTACCTAGCTGAATGAGCTGTATCATAAGATGACAGCTATATACAGTCTTACCTTAAAACTCGTTTATTTATTATATGGTCTTTACCTTAAAACAAATGACATCCAAAAAAGATTGTACAAAAAAAAATTCTTTGCAAAGATTATGATACTAAGTTTCATGTACATGTTAGGTTTTATGTGTTATATTATTTAATAACACTGAGATAAGTTTTGCATGTCTATAACAGAGGAGGAGCTATAGGGTTGGATATGGGGGGAGGGGGTTTGGTGATAGCAGTCGAGGATGATAGATCATGGAGGAGCTTTTCCATTATGGAATCGTTGGCTCTATTAGCAAGTTGACTAACTGTGTCATTGAAATAAATGGAGTTTTAATGCAGTAAATGGTGAAAGAAATGGATCAAAAGCAGGAACAACCCAAAAATTTAATGACGAAAAATGCATAGAAATGCGAGCATCCTCAGAATTGACATGTTGACATTGAAAAAAATTCACTATAGCACTGTTCCGAATTGTCCTGAAAAGGAATTGAGAAGAAAAAATTTATATGCTGAAATCAAATACAAGAAAATGGCAAGAAAGTGAAAATCCAGATTCTAGTACACAAAGAAGACAAAGATCATCTATAGTTTGGATAGACATACTGTGAAGTTCGGGAATTTTCTCTGCATCCTTAGCTCATGCTCTGCTGATGTGCCTCCATATAGATCCATCACGAATATACCACCCTTCTTGTTCAGAGCACTTAAGGCATGTTTGAAGTATGAAACTAGTTCTTGGCGAGTATGAAGGCAACAACAACTGTAGTTAAAAGCACAAACTATATCTCTTGCAGGAAATTGAAAATCCTTCATCAATTTGTGATCAGGAGAATCATCTTCACTATCTCCTAGTGTTACAATTTGCATGAGATTTTGAGTAGCGACATTAACCAATTTGGCCTCAAGAGGTTGCAACACATTACCATGAAACAGAAATATTCTGGAAGAGACATCAGCACCAACTTTGTTCACATTGTTCTCCATGCACCAATCAAGCGCCTCAACGTCTAAATCTAATCCAATAGCAGTGCGCCTAGCATCACTATGGAGCCATTCGGTACTGCCAAAATGCATCAGGATAGGCGGTGTTACACAATAACAGTTGAGTTAGCTAATGAAGTTGCACAGGAAATGAGTTGTAACTATGCATTGATTATTATTTTTATAATCATGGTGTCTGGGCCAATTTGTGCGCACCTCGACTAATTCCACAGAGTAAGTGTGGCAAGACTTGGATAGACGAGAACAAATCACCTAGTGTTTGTGTCCCAATGAACAGGTGTGACAAGTATGGCTAGAATCATTAGTTCAACATGGAGACAAACTGACAGACAATTTGAGGAGTAAGCTTAAATATAAGTTTGAAAGAAATAACAATTGCAAAAATACTCTATTTCCAGAAAGAAAGACATCAATCAAGAGAATATATTGTACTTAATTCAGTGGGAATAAATGTTGGCTATCAACAACGTTAGTACCAAAAATTTCAAATCAATTTTCGGATAACATGTGTTTTTGATAGGTGAAGTTTTACTCCATTGCAACAAAGCAACATTATCAAGCTACTAGAAATTGTCACCCTAAAAGTAAAATATAATTATAGAACAGACAGCCACAAAAAAGAACTAGTTTAGCACATAAGCTAAAATGATGAACCTTCTGCTGCTGCATCACCTCAAAATCTTGGTATCGGACAGCAGGCCAGCAGCCATGCTCTCCCTGGACTTGCAGCTTTATAAGTGCTCAAATATTTAACTGAAATCAAGTCCCATAAGGACTTTGATGACCACTAATAGTTACGTAACATAACCTACCATCCAGCAGCTAATTTCAGTGGCGCAAAGTATACCAAAACCCAATTTAAAGCACTAAGCTACATTAAACATTTCCAAGAATTGCATAAGAGAATGGCTTAACTCTTGTAGTCTGAAGATATTAGCATGTATTCCATCAGCTTTAGCTAAATCTTCAGCAATAATTTACTTGCCAAAATCCGCTCAATTTCCGGTTTCTTATATATTCAAGCAATGTACAAATTGATGTTCAAGAAACTTAAACATAAAGAGCATATGATCAGCAAATAAGCTAAAATTGCCAATAATTTCCAAGTACACATGGTAGTTCAAAGTATACCTCAAAAGACCAGTTCCGCAGAAATCTTCCTGGAAATGAAGGGGCACCCTCCCACCTACGTACATCAAGAAGAATTTCTGCAGATAACTTATATCCCCTTTTGGTGACTGCAACAATAAAAAGATAGTACTAATCAAGTTACTCCAATTTGTCTAATTAGTTAAAAAGAAAAGATTTTGGCAAATGGGTATTCTTGCCTGCACAGACTGTTGGTATAATGAAAACTTTGAAGGGATATCATTGGTTGAAAATGAAGAAATGAGATCATCTTGACTCTCTTCTTCATCTTCTTCATCTTCTTCATCTTCTTGAGTGGACTCAACAGTTGGGGCAACTGGGTATTCTGGTTCTTCCTGTTCAAGATAGTAAGCTCTATCTCTACGGTTCTGTTGGTGACTTTTCTTCTTCCCGCTCTTCCCCATTTTTCACGGCCGCCGTTTTTCTGCCGCCGACGAACTTTGTGGGACTAAAGTAAAACCTTTGCGTTTTTCATTGTCCCTTATTTTCTTTTTCTCATTTGGAAAGTTTTCTAACAAAATGTTGAATTCACCCCTAAACTCTTTAATATAAGGTTTTTGACCACTAAACTTTTGAAAATGTTGTAAATTCCCTGTTAAAGTTTAATTACTAAAGAAACAGTAGCAAATTAAATTTGGTGTTACTTCATTATAGGGAATATTCATTAATAATTTCAAAGGGTTCAAAAATAATTCTTAAATAATAAAACTGGAGCTTAAAGAGACTCTCAGATAAAACAATTCTCATTTTCTAAATTAGAAAAAACCAATGGTTCTATAATTTTATTAAAGGGTTCAACAATAATCCTTAAATACTACTCCAAAAATACTAACATAAAGAAATCAAATTCAAATTATTCTAGTTCGAGAAATATGTTAGTAGTGTCTTTGAATCATAGATAAATCTTATAAGTAAGGATCAAGGGATTAATAGATTTGTATTCACAATCTTAATGAATAAAACTATATTTCTTCATATATTTTGTTGTTGTTGCAATTTATTTTATATCATGTTTAATATATTGTTATATATAAAACATGATATAAAGTCAATATTTTAGAATGTTGTGAAGAATAATGTGGTTTATTTTAATTTTCATCAAGTAGGTAATTTCTTATCATTATTTAAATATTTGCAAAATTACTTTAGAAAGATTTGATAGTTATATATTTGATACTTCTAGTTTTAGTACCTTCTTCTTCTTCTTTTTTGTAGAATTCTCATATGCCATGCAAAAAGAAGATCATTGAAATTAATTTTGTTTAGCTTAAGAATATAGATTTGATATGATGTTAAGATAAGTATCTTTAAATTTTAATTGTAGTTATAAATTTTTATTCAACTTTATTACACTTTTTTTAGTATTTTTGGTTGTGACTTTTCACTTCTATTATTTTATTTTATTTTTATTTTTGATCTTTTTTAAAATGCTTCTACTTAAGTCGAAGGTCTATTTGATATAACCACTTGACCTTTTAACTCTACCCTCCCTCAATTTATATGTAAAGTTACATTGTGTATATTATTATTTTGCTATATAAAAATAAAAAAAAAGTTTATTATATATATAATTTCCCTTATTTTTCTATGTCATACTCTGCTTGAAAATATTGATGATGAATTGATTTTTAAAAAATAATTAAATGTCTACAATATAATTTAAAAATCAAATATTGAGTTCGTAAATAGAGATTTTTTTCATTTTTTGGTTTCTTATTCAGAATCTTAAATAGACATTTTTTGTATTAAATTTGGATTCGCCCAAAAAATTCTTTCCATATTGAAGAATAAAGTGCATTCTAACAAAAACAGTTATGTATCTAAAGGAATTCAAAACCTGTTATTTATAACTATAGATGAAAGAGTATTTACCACTCCACTGTAACCCCTTTTCGGAATATCTTTCCAAATTTTTTAGTATATAAGAAATTATTTTTGTTGTTGTTGTTGATAAGGTGTACGTAATGACAGTGACACCCTTTACTAAATTAAGGGGGTCCATCTGCCATTAACTCTGGTTTTGGTTGCTGAATGGAAAATGAAAGTTGTAACCCTTATAAAATGTCAGTAATATAATACAATTGACCCAATTAGAAAGATAACAAGTAACCTCGTGTTACTAAACTAAAGATCAAGTAATGTTTATGTGAGTATTGTTTACGATAGATACACGTATAGAAGAATTTAGAAGATTTAATCTAAAATGTATATTTATTTAGAATCCACCCCTGCTTAATGTGTATTACTAAATGATGCATTTAAGATATAATACGTTATATGGCTTAAATTAATATAAAGTAAATGAAGAATTAATAGTTATACGGCTTAAATTAATATAAAGTAAATGTTAGGATCGAATCCACACACACTTGATGAATAAAGAACACAAGAGAGAATGAGATGAGAGATCTAGAGAGAAAAAGAGAGAAACCAATATTTCGTGGTAAAACTGTGTGAGTAAACTTTCACGGTGGTAGAGTATATATATTGATAAATCAAAATATTTTTGATTACAAAAAATAAATAAAGAACAATAATGTATATTAATCAGCTCTATAACCTAACGACAATTAATAATTTTGTGTGCTTTTACTTGGCCAACTATCCAACCCGCCAAATTTTCAACAAATACGTCTTACCTAATACTTATAAATATTTCTACGTTCCCACCACATTATATAACATCAATCTTAGTCTAAATTTAATTGTTTGGTCGAAGCTTGACATCAATTTATACTTTGACTTATTCTAAGATTTGTCCCTAGTCAATTGTTAAAAAGCCTTTGATGCTATTAAATATTGTTTTGTTTTTCAAATATTTTTATGAATAAGCTTTTTATGTTGAAGTGTTTTAATTTAGAATATTTTTTATTATTTAAAACCACATATTATTATATATGAATGTGAAAGACATTTATTGTTCAATATAATTTTTTCTTTATTATGTACCATTTTTTCAGAGTTAATAATATCCTCAAGTTTTCGGCGGTTATTTTCGGACTTTTTATTATTTCATTGGAGTCTATAAATTTATCTAGAAAACTTAATGCTTGCATATTTAAGGTGCACCTTGAAAACATAAATAAAATAAAATAAAAGAGACAGTTATTCCATTTTTAAATCTACCAAAAGAAAAACAGTACTAAGCTACCTTAACATTTTTAAATTATTCTTTGCAGTTTGCATTACTATTACCACACAATTTGTGTCCATCTAAATGTCAAATTATATCGAATTGATTATTAGATTTTTAGAATTAAATCTATATTTTTATATAAATTATATCTATATTGAATTACTCAATAGATGTTAATTCTATAAAAATATACCAGAAAAAATATATCAAATAATTTTTTACATACGAGTTATATTTTATAATTAGACATTCAGATTTTTTCTGCTTTAGCCTGGTCTGGGGTGGTGGAAACAATTACTACTAGCCAACATTAATTAGCATTTAAAGTCCCAACTCCTAACTTTTTGTGCCATTTCTTGTGAAACTAGATTAGTATTAGGAACCAGTTGATTATGCAATATGAAATCATGATATTAAATTATAAGATAAAAGATAAAATTTTGTTACATATGTGATTTGAACTTTTTATGTTGTATATTTTTTCATAAATGTAATAATGCTAAAATTATTATTAAAATTGGCCTAATTTATTATACAATTTTATCAAATAAGTATCAAATTTATAAATCACGTAATACACTATCACAAATATATTCTTACACAATACACTATTTATTGATCAAGTTTTATTATTTTAATTAAAAAAATTAACCATAAGTTATGGTGTATTGCTTTTAATATAATCTGTTAACATTTGTACAGATAGTCTTCTCAAGTTAAATTTGCATTTATATGTTTGAGAAAACAAACCAACATTGTTACTTTGAGTCATGTATTGTTCAATTTGGTTGGTAAATATATTTGATAAACATGTAATGAATTTGGTGAATATAATAATCATAGGGGTAGAAATTGATTTGAAGTAATTATAAATTCTATGTTAGTGAGAATAATCAATATATGAGATGCAAATAGTTTAAAAAGTAATTGTATGAATTTTAAATCTTTATCACATATGAATAAATGGTTAGTAGATGTATTTGTGTGGTTAATTTTTTTATAAAATATAAATTTGTGGATCAATTTTTATATCTGAAAAAAAATCAAAAAATAATTTTTAAAAAATTTAGAATTTCATCTCATGATACAAAATTACAGATAAAATCACATCTACAAACATTGATTTTATCTCATAATTTCACTTGTATGTCCAAACACCTACTTAGCATTTTCTAATGGTAAGCTACAAAGATATTTCAACAATCTTTGGATAACAAGAGGTAGGATATTAGACATGTTCCTTTTTATATGATTGAAATGGATACTTAATTAAACTTAGTGACTTTTGAGCCCTGATTAATCTAATCATATCGATATTGAAGAAGATTCAAATCGAAATAATATGATAATTTAAGAAAAATTAATTTTAATTTAAAAGAAAAATAAATAAAATCTTTCGTACTCAGTGATCAGTATATGAAGTCATTCTAAATTTGAGACTTATCTCATTTCAATCCTTTATCTAGTTAGAAATTGGGTCAAATATAATCGTCTAGACGTTATCATTTATTAATTTTAGAAAATAAATGATCAAATCAACCTCATCTTTTAAAAACAAAGTTCCTTTATTAGGAAAAAATATCCAAAAATTGCATAGAATTATTTATTCAACTCAGTCCAAATTGAGTAATCGAATTGTTTTTTTTTCTTCTATAGTTAGCACGAGAATCCCTTTCAAGGCCAAAAAAAAATTAAATTCGATCTCCAAACTTATAACCAACACAAGAACAACGCTTAATTATTGTTCTATTTGATATGAAGAAATAAAAATACATATGCCAATGTATATAGACTTACTGAACGTGCGACGTATATTAATTAATTTTAATAAAATCACAAGAATTACGAGTAATATTTTCCTTTATTTGTTGGGCCACCTTCACCAACTTGGTACTATAGACTAATTACTACATCTAGAGGGGATGCAACATTATGATCATGGACCAAGCTACAAGTCAAAAGCCGAATTTAATATTTTTAAAAATTTTATTTTGTGATATATTTTATTTTTTAAGATTCAATTTTTGTTTTATTTATATTTGTTGAGGAATTAACAAGGTGTATTGCAGTGCATTGAAGGAATTGCTACAAAATTGTTATTAGTTAGTTATGTAACAGATTAGTTTGTTAGTATTGTTGTTAGTTAGTTAAGTTGGTTAGTAAATTGATTAGTTAGTTAATTACCATTAAGTAGTTAGTATAAAATAGTCATTTTACTTTTTCTTTGGAATCAATCAAGCATATGAATGTTGAGGCTTGTCACGTTTTCTCTCTGAACTCTCTCATTCTTCTTCTTCTTCTTCTTCTTCTTCTTCTCAACACAATCTCAAAGTCTTCATTGCATATTTTCATGGTAGATGCTTGATTCTAACATGGTATCAGAGCACTGATCAAGTGGATCTAGGGATTTTCTTCGTGGATTGATTGGAAATCGAGAGATTCTCTTGTTTACTGTTTTTTTTGTCTGCAAATTTGTTCTTGTTTTCGATGGAGACTAATGAAGCTGTCATCGATACTCATATCAATGCTACTGTCATTGATTCTAATCGATCTAAGGATCAGTTTGGTATTGATTACCATCATCCTCTGTATCTTCATGCTTCCGATGCTCCTAGCTCAATGTCAATTGGTATACCACTTGTTGGGATGGAGAACTACTCAATCTGGCGTGAAGCTATGCAACTCTCATTGTTGACTCGTAACAAACTTGGTTTTGTAGATGGATCTATTAGCAGAGGTACTTATGGACCTGCATATGAATTGCTGTGGGATCGTTGTAATGCGATTGTTAAGTCATGGATTATGCACAATGTGAGTCGAGATCTGATTAATGGAGTGCTTTTTCGATCTAGTGCTCATATGATATGGGAGGATCTACGTGAACGATTTGATAGAGTTACAGCATCACGAATGTTTTCATTGCACAAGTCAATTTTCTCTTTAGTACAGGGTACTTCATCAGTTTCTACATATTATTCCAAACTGAAGGATCTTTGGGATGAGTATGATTCGTTGATGCCTCCACCTTGTTGTGAATGTACTAAGTCTAAAGAGTATGCAACACATCTTCAGTATCAAAGGTTGCTGCAGTTCCTTATGGGACTCAATGATGGATATTCTACTGCTAGAAGTCAAATATTGATGAAATCTCATGTTCCAAATGTTAACCAAGCTTATGCAATGGTACTACAAGATGAAAATCAAAAACTAACAGCAGGTAGTGGAGGTATGGATCCTACTGCTCTATTCACTGCTAGAGGTTCAAACAATAAGCCTAAGAAATATGGAGTGGAATGTGACTTTTGTCATGTCCAAGGACACACTAGGGATAAGTGTTTCAAATTAATGAAATGTAGCCATTGTCAACTTACTGGTCATTTGAAAGAGAAATGTTACAAGTTGATAGGTTATCCACCTGATTTTAAATCGAGAAGAAAAGATCTACATGCTGGTAGCAATCTAGTACAAGCTGAAGGGAATGCATCAAGTGCTATACCAGCTACATCCATTACTTCTCCTATGTTCACTCATGAACAATACACACGACTTATGGGATTGTTGAACACTGAAGGGGAACAAAATGCTAGTGCATACATGGCAGATATATCCTCTCAAACATCTGAAGTTAATCCTAATTGGATTATTGACACAGGTGCTACTAATCATATGGTTGGTAACTCACATTTGTTAGTTGGTGGAACTGAAGTAGGAAACACAGGAAAAGTGCAGTTACCTAATGGGGAGTCTACTGATATCTCACATGTTGGTAGCAGTCATCTAGCAGGAGGTGATGTTCTTAAAGATGTGCTATACGTGCCAACATTCAAGTTCAATCTATTGTCTGTTTCTAAGGCTACTAAACAGTTGAACTGTTGCATTTCTTTCTATCCTGATTTTTGTACATTTCAGGATCTCTCCAATGGGAGGGTGAAGATGATTGGTAGAGAACAACATGGACTTTACTTGTTGAAAGAACATAATGTCAATGGCAATTCGATTACCAGTCATTCTTTAGTTGCACAGAAGCTGCCAAACTCAGAACTCTGGCATAGAAGGATGGGTCATGTACCATTGCCAGTCTTGAAGAAACTTCCTAGCATTTCTAATTCATGTAGTAGTGCATTAGAACAATGTGATATATGCCCTATGGCCAGGCAGACTAGAATTCCTTTCAAACATAGTCTTACTACATCTACTACTTGTTTTGAATTGATCCATATGGATGTTTGGGGACCTTACAAAATCACTACTTATAATGGCATGAACTACTTTCTTACTCTAGTGGATGATTACTCTAGATGGACTTGGGTTTTTTTGCTTAGACTCAAGTCTGATGTATCCAGTATACTCAAAACCTTTCTTGCTATGATTTTGAATCAGTTTGAGAAACATGTGAAAGTTTTTAGAACTGATAATGGTTCAGAGTTTTTTAACAATGCTTGTGGTGAATTATTCAAAACTCATGATATTCTGCATCAAAGTTCATGTCCATATACTCCACAACAAAATGGAGTAGTTGAAAGAAGGCATAGACACCTTTTAGAGACAGCCAGAGCTATCAAATTTCAAGGCAATTTACCATCCAAATTCTGGGGATGTTGTGTTGAAGCAGCTGCATATATACTTAATAGAGTACCTTCTACTGTTTTGAAAGACAAGTCACCATTTGAAATGCTTTATGGTCGAGCACCTTCTTTGTCACACTTGAAAGTTATTGGCTGTCTATGTTATGTAACTATCATGCCCAGGCAAGACAAATTTGGTGCAAGAGCTGTTAAATGTGTCCTATTGGGATATGGTTTATATCAAAAGGGATACAAGGTGTATGATTTGGCTAAGAAACAGGTCTTTATCAGTAGAGATGTTATGTTTCATGAATCTTGTTTTCCATTCTTATCTAGAGATTACACAGAGTTTCACTCTGTACCATCAGACCATGAGTTCTTCCTGCATCTTGATTCTCCTGATCATATTCCACCACCTACACAAACAGCTTCTATTCTTCCTGAACTTCCTAATACTTCTATTTTTTCTTCTACTGAACCATCTTCTGTTAGTGTTGATACTCAGTCTTCTACTGACTTACAATCCACATCCACACTTCATTCTTCTGAAATTGTGTCTTTTCCTACATCTAGAAAATCTACAAGATCCATCAAACCTCCAATCTGGTTGAAAGATTTTATTGTACCTACAACAACTTCTACTTCTACTTGTTTATATTCTCTTAGTGATGTTATGAACTATGATTCCTTATCTCCTACTTATCAGAGTTTTATTGCTAAATTCTCTGCTGACATAGAGCCTAAGTCCTATGCTCAGGCTGCCAAGGATCCTAGATGGGTTGAGGCAATGGAGTTGGAAATTCAGGCCTTGGAAGATAATCATACATGGGAGATTGTGACTTTACCTACTGACAAGAGAGCAATTGGTTGTAAATGGGTGTTCAAGATAAAATATAAAGCTGATGGCACAGTTGACAGATTCAAAGCAAGGTTAGTAGCTAAGGGTTATAGCCAGCTTGAAGGCCTTGATTATCAAGACACATTTTCCCCTGTGGTTAAAATGGTTACTGTAAGGGTGGTGATTTCTTTGGCTGCTACCAGAAAATGGTCTATCCATCAGATGGATGTATACAATGCCTTCTTGCAAGGTGATTTGGAAGAGGAAGTTTACATGACTATGCCACCAGGTTTTTTTCACAACTACAAAGCTACACATGCTTGCAAACTAGTCAAATCTCTTTATGGTTTGAAGCAGGCTTCTAGGCAATGGAATGTGAAATTAACCACAGCTTTGATCTCTTTTGGTTTTACTCAAAGTCCTTTGGATTACTCTTTGTTCATTAAACAGTCTGCAGGAAAGATTGTCATCATTCTTGTATATGTTGATGATTTGTTAATCACTGGTGATGATCTAGATATGATTCAGGACACCAAACTCAGTTTGCACTCTCATTTTAAAATCAAAGATCTTGGTGAGCTTCGATACTTTCTTGGAATTGAATTTGCTAGAAGTACAGAAGGTATAGTCATGCACCAGAGGAAATATACTCTTGATCTTATCTCTGACTTGGGGTTATCTGGAGCCAAGCCAGCTAATTCACCACTTGAGCTACATGAGAAACTTACATCTACAGAACTTGATTGTCTTATAGATACTAAGGATGATCATTTACTCACTGATATCAGCTCTTATCAACGACTTATTGGTAGATTGTTGTATCTTACTCATACAAGACCTGATATCTCGTTTGCTGTTCAGACATTAAGCCAATTTATGCATTCTCCAAAGATATCTCATATGGCTGCTGCTACTAGAGTTGTTCGATATCTCAAGAAATCTCCTGGTCTAGGAATTTTTCTTTCTTCAGATTGTGATTCCACCTTAACTGCATTCTGTGATGCTGATTGGGCCTCATGTCTTAATACTCGACGATCAGTTACTGGTTATTTGATTAAATTTGGTTCTTCACCTGTTTCATGGAAATCAAAAAAACAATCCACCATTTCTCGTAGCTCAGCTGAAGCTGAATATCGCAGCCTTGCATCAACTGTGGCAGAAATTGTTTGGCTTGTAGGCTTATTTACAGCACTGAATGTCAAGATACCTCTTCCTGTACCATTACATTGTGATAGCAAATCTGCTATTCAGATCGCTTCTAATCCTGTTTTCCATGAGCGCACAAAGCACATCGATATTGATTGTCATTTCATTCGCGAAAGAATACACACTGGACTGATATCTCTTCATCATCTCTGCACTTCAGAGCAACAGGCTGACATTCTCACCAAAGGCTTAGTTTTTCGTCAACATTCTTATCTTCTTTCCAAGCTAGGAATGAAAAATATTTTCATAGCTCCTAGCTTGAGGGGGGGTGTTGAGGAATTAACAAGGTGTATTGCAGTGCATTGAAGGAATTGCTACAAAATTGTTATTAGTTAGTTATGTAACAGATTAGTTTGTTAGTATTGTTGTTAGTTAGTTAAGTTGGTTAGTAAATTGATTAGTTAGTTAATTACCATTAAGTAGTTAGTATAAAATAGTCATTTTACTTTTTCTTTGGAATCAATCAAGCATATGAATGTTGAGGCTTGTCACGTTTTCTCTCTGAACTCTCTCATTCTTCTTCTTCTTCTTCTTCTTCTTCTTCTTCTTCTCAACACAATCTCAAAGTCTTCATTGCATATTTTCATGGTAGATGCTTGATTCTAACAATATTTTGATAAAATTTTGAACATGTCGTTTGATAGAGTGTATTGGAAAAAATAGTGCATGTATTAGCTGGATGTATTATTACTATTTTGTTCGGTACACTTTTCTAACTTATGCATAAGTAATGTTTAGCCGACTCAACAAGATTGGGGCCTAAAGCCAAACCTTAGGGGCCCTAATATTTTTTTCAACTTTTTTTTTTAAAAAAAATAATAATCATGTATATATTTATTTAAAATCTATTTTTCTTGCCTTTTTAGATGTCAAGTCATTAATTCCTGTTTTCTGATCAATTTGTTTTAGTAATTCCTTTTCAATTGATAATATAGAGAATATATTCAAACTCATACTGTTGATCTAAGATAAGATTTTATCAATTTTAGTTTCAAAAAAAATTCTTTTGATCGAGGCAATAGTTACAAGAATTGTTAACATTGTTCTATAAGTAATATATACATTAGGAAAATAATCAAGTCTTACTATTTGATTGAGTATGTCCATTAAATCATTATCTTCTACTTGTATTGTTTCTTTTAATAATGACTAAAACGAAAATATATAAACTTACTAACTAAGAATATCAAATATAACAAAAAGTTCAAGAAAAAAATATATAATAAAGTTAAAATAATTAAAATTTGACTCACAAATTTGATAAATTGATATAATAGTATTGAAATAGTCTTATGTTCGTTTAATATAATGATTCTTGTTTCACTTCTTAAGATTTTGAAGAAGATACTCAAAAACGAATTCTTTTTTTTTAACTTGTAAGCAACAAGAAAACTTTTTTTTAAGAGAGAGTTCAATATTGAAGATAAAAATAATAAAATAGAGAATAAAAGAAATAAATATCAGGTAAATAATAATATAAAGTCAAGCATTTAGGAGATATTATAAAACACAGTATCCCACTTAAGGAAACTACTTTCAGAAAATGTTCATTCCCTTAGAAAAGTTAAGGAAAACTAACAGCTATTTTTTTTTTATACTTCTTACGTGTTTTTTTTTTGAAAAAAAATTTAAACATACATATAATTTTAAATAATATGTATAAGTATTCTTTTAAGTAATATGTATACGTATTCTATTTCTATGCATCCTGAAAAACTTTTTTTTACATCCTTTCCACTATATTTTGTGAAAGATATTTTTGTAAATAAATATTATTTCTAAAAAAATTATATAATGCATAATACTTTGAGTACACTAAAATCAAACATTACATAAAAAAAATCTCATCATAACTAACATAAATATAATTATATAAGCATTATTAATACTATCAAACGACTTTATATTTAAATTATCGAAATTTAAATACCATCGCATCAATCAGAACGAGGAGAGTAAATTATACTCGAACTAATTCTACTACCACTAGTCCATCATCACCCTGTGATATCACTTTCGCCTTGTACTGTGTACACATATATACATTAGTTGAAACTTTAAATATAATATTTTTGAGACTCAAGTGTATTCACGTACTATCTCTGTCCATTTATTTTATCATTTTCGAATTTGACATATTTATTAAAAAATAATTATTAATAAAATTATTTTGTCATACTATTCACTATTAATTGATATTTTTTTTAAAAAAAAATCATATACTCCTTAATAATAATTTATATAGTCTAATAAATATTTAAAGCATACTTAAATCACAAATTCTAATCTTTATTTTTAATTAAATAGTGTTATATAAATAGAAATATATACATATCAAGCACTAGTTTCTACTCCCTTTATTCTGATTTAGTTGTCAAACTTGTCATGATAAAGTTGTATATATCATTAAATAAGATGAGTTATTCGACATATTTATTCAATTTTTTTCTTTTTATATAATCGTTAAGAAAATATTAATAAGAGGATAATTTGACCTATCAATTCCATTTTTTCTTATATTTTTTATGTAGGTACGTGACTTTCGATGATAAAACAATTGACGCTAAGAGTTCTAAGAATAGCTTCAAAAAATTAATTTATTTTCTCGTTACGTAATACGTACAATCATATATATACACTATGACACAATATATAGGACCACAAAGATAATACTTTGGAATTTAGGATGTATACTCAAAAATCAAAGACGGAGAAAATGATAGGACCAAAAATTAAATAATGCCGAGTTATGAGCTCACCCTACTGATTAGAGGTGGTGGTTGGAACAGTGGCTTAGCTAATATTTTAATAAGAAAATTTAAAATTTAAAGAAGTAAATGTACAAATTAATTTAAGAGTATTTGACATTTATTATATATGTTTTTTAAAAAAAAATAATTTTAATCATATATAAATTGTAATAATATTTTTTATTAAAGCGAGTTTGAATGAACCCCTAACAATATATGAACTCTATCCGTAGATTGGATTATTTGAATTAGATGTGAAAATTTTGATTGGGATTTGGGAAAACAAAGAAAAAAGGATAAATAAAATAATATTTTAAAAAAGAAATAATTTTTTTTAAAAGAAAGTTAAAAAAAACAGTGATAGATTTCATTAAGTTCTTTCTTTGGAGCTCATAAATAAGATAATAATGGTTAATTTTGTTAGTTATGTGAGGCTTATAGTTAAATTTATCATCCTATTTTGAAAAATATGTTATGCGGTAATGGACTCAAATGAGCATTCTTTTGTTTAAATTAAGGGAAAATTGTATATAATGGTAAACTAATAATTTAAATTAAATGTTATAATCACACTTTGATTTAATTGTGTAATGTAACAAACAGTTTGTTGGATGCCTCTCTCTCTCAAACTCTCGCTCGCCACTCTCCCTCTCTCGCTCGCACCCTCTCGTTTTTATACAACACAAATGTATAAAAATGTATTTGTGTTTGTATAAAAGCAAGAGAAAATTGTGTATATACATATATTTTCGTTTCCCTTTCTACCCTCTCCCAGATCTCGCTCGCCACCCTGACCTCTCTCGCTTATACAAACAGAAACGAAATGTATAAATTGTGTTTCTGTTTGTATAAAGCGAGAGAAAATTGTATATATATATACACACATGTAGATGCATATATCTTTTCCCTATACACTTATAATTATACAATACAAATATTTCCTTGCCTAATTTTCTTTTGTCTTTTTTCTCTTTCTTGTGTTATACATACACAAATTATACAATTGATCTTTTGTATATATACAGTGAATTATACAACTGGTTTCTTTGCATATATATAACGAATTATATATTTGTTTTTTTTGTATATGTATAGCAAAATATACATATTTATGTTTGTTATGAAGCACAATTATGCAAAGTATAGCTATCACATACAACTATAATTTTTATATTTGCTATATGTGAAAATTGCTCTTAAATTAAACATTGTTTCAATCAAATATGATATATTAAGGACTAAAATAAAACTCTCTCTCTATATATATATAGAGAGAACCGTTTTGATCATTTTCACAAGGCAAATAACTTTTTGACAGGACATAATTTTATATTTTCACATTATAATCTTTTACAAGTTATGTTCCCCACCCTTAAAGAACTTATGTTTGTTTAGGCATAAATTTGATTGCAAAGCATAAAAATTAAAAACTAACTCAATTGAAGGGTAAAATTTTAAAATCAACTCATTTGAGGAACCGATCGTTTAATGAGATGTCGCTTACATAGTGTATTATAATAGATAAGGGAATACGATACTAATCTTTGTATATATTGAGCCTTTGAAATTAGACTTGTTCTTATTTGACACATATAACATAAACATAAGCCATAGAAAGTTTAAATTTTTGAATATCCAAAAATCATAGAACTAAATGCGATATTCATAAATTTTGAAAGTAAAAAACAAAAATCAACTAATAATCTAAAAGTTTAAATTCCGTAAACTAGGCTGGCCCTTGCTACCGACTTGACAATTAATTAAATTGGAGTAACTACCACTATAACCCTCAAATTTAATATAAGTCAGAGGAGATTTAATTACTTGTGTACCTTCACGGAAACTCCACTTTTCTAAATTAAAAATCCTAAAAAAAATATAAAGATTGGATCACCAATAAGTACTGCGCTCCATTCGATAATTATATTTATTTAAATAATCATAAAGATAAAAAAAAAAAAGTTAACAATTACTTCTACTTTAATATTTTAAAATAAAAAATATTTATTACAATTACCATGAAAGCAAATTATTGAAAAGGAGAGAGTACTATCTTTTCTTTTTCCTGTTTAAGATGTCGCCTTTATTATTTTTTGGACATCAAGAAATTGTACGAAGTGGTAACTCCGCATGAATTTGAGTAGATGAAGCTTTACATGGTATGAATTTGAATATTAATAGGCTTTAAAATAAATATTGGACATGCGATGGATATCGAATGAAAAAAGAAAATTTTGCATGTGGTTGAACTTTAAATAAAATTTTTATATAGTTATATTAATGTGAAAATAGATTATATTTATTTATTATACAAGATATTTATTCGAATATTAGGTTGTGATTTCACTTTATTTTTATTTTATATATAAATGTAAAATGTGATTCAAAAATATATTGCAAATAAAAAAAGAAAGATTTGTCATTTTAATTTTTGTTATAAAAAAGGACTCGTACTCGATGTTTGGAAAAATTATATTAAAAACAGTTGGTTACTGCTATTGATTTTTCGGATCATGAGAATTTCGTAGATTATGTATTTGAAAATTTATAATAATATTAATCGTAAATATTTACTCATAAAAGAAAAAAAAAAGATATACAATTTATTAATGTGACACGTTAAAATATTCTAATATCTTATTTATAAATTATATAATTTGCTCATATGATAAAATTGTATAAGCTTTAAAAAAGCTTAGACAATTTTCACAATCGTAATGATAAAATTGTACAAGCGTTAGAAAAGCTTTGATAATTTTTACAATCATAAGTTTTTTATATTTATAGAAAAAAGAAAACAAATTAAAAAATTTAATAATAACGGAACGTGATTTCAAATCATATCCCAACAGAGTCAAAATACTACGCCGAATATTGATTTGACCTCCCGCAAACAGAAAAATAGGGAGAAGCAAGGTGGGAAATAACTACTCCCTCCGTCCGGAAATGTTTGTCATGTGCGTTTATCAAAAGTCAATTGATTAATTTTCAAAGATAAATTAGATCACATTAATTCGATATTTTAAATAAAAAAATTAGATATTCTAAAACTATATGAAAAGTACTATAAATTACAATTTTTTGCATATTAATATGATAAAAGAATTTATCTTAAATTGTTAATTAATTAACTCTAAAAAATGAAATTATAACAGACAATATCGGACGGAAGGAGTATAAATAGACGCACTAAATTAGACTGAATCCATACAGTCAGTTCAGTTTTCTCTGGACCATACCTTGATATGTGAAAAAAATAAAAATGATAATAATACTACTATGTAGTAGCATTATTTATTTCTTTTTCCAATCTACCAAAGAAATTATCAACAACTTTAATTTCGTGCACTCATTTCTATTTGAGTCATCTATTTGTGTCCCCCTTTTATTATAAAAATAAATGCACCCTATTTCTAAAATTGCTCTATTGTGCAGCAACTTCTGTTTCCTTACTAATTGAAAAGTTATTTCTTGTCTTTTTATCTTATATTTCTTGATTTTTATTTCATCATAATAATACTAATACTCATGGAGTTAACGAGTGTTCTTAAGTTTCTAGAAAATCGAGCCATTCTTGTTACCGGTGCTACTGGATTTCTTGCAAAAAGTAATTAATTATTCTCTATTAATTTCTTAATCTTAATTGATGGGGTGTTTAAAAATTTTTTATTTCTTTTTCCTTTTTTTTGTCGTAGTTTTTGTAGAGAAAATACTTCGAGTACAACCAAATGTGAAGAAGCTATATTTGCTTTTAAGAGCTCAAGATAACGACGCAGCCTTGCAGCGTTTCAACAATGAGGTATGTATATATTTTTATTTGCTTTACGATCACGTTATCTGAAGTTTGACTTATTTAAATTCACGTATGAGAATTTAACATAAAAGTAGAGTACGCCCTAGCTGCTAAAAGCATATTTTTCATGAAAAAGAAATTATTACCAGATATTTTTGATGATTTAGAAAAAGATTGTTGCACTTGGTTCAACCTAGAATAATTATGATTCATGAGATGATAATTATTCAAAACCATGTAAAATCATTCGGATGCAAATTTCGGTGTAAAATTATGAAGAAGTGGATCCACGACTTAATTTTTGTTATATTTAACTTTTGAATTTATATCGTTGAGCCCATTACTATTACCGTGGAGTGGGTTTTTGTAATAAAAAAATAAGAGGAAAATGTCAGAGAAACGAAATATACGAGATCGTAAAAGTATTGCTTGCTAATAGTCTAAATATGAAAACTTTTGAAATTATAAGTTAAAAAAAAAAATTCCGTTAATTTTTTTAGTAGTTTTTCACGTACATATTTACACTTTATGTTGAAAATATTGTGATTTGAACTAATTGACTATACACTACAGTCTCTCCTCTTCCTCCTCGTACTAGTTTTAATACAGATTTGTTGAAAAGATTATACGAAATTATTATCATTTAATTTTTCCAACGTACTATTTCTTTTTCAATTAGAATTTTATGATCGTTGTTGCTAGATAAAAACCTAAAATGTTGGAAACTATATTAGTATTATTTGGTAAATATTTATTCGTCCGCAGAATTTATCTATATATATCACGTTATATTAATTTAAATTAAATGATTTAATAAGGTGAAATTCATGTTATAACTTACTCTTGGTATTTTTGACTATATAAAGAATCAAATATCGATTCATTTAATTTGAACTTTAAGAAAAGAAACTACTTTTTTTAATTAATATAAAGGAATATCTAAATATTCCTTGGATTTTCAGGGTTGCCGTACTATATTTATTTTTCTTCTATGTTTTTCTTCTGGTGCTACCAAGTTATCACCTAACTGAACGGACATTCATTTAATTAAATTTATTATATTCGTACAACAACTCACACTACTCATCATAAGTTCGATTTTTCCAAAAAAATCGTATCTTAAAATAAATTTGATCTTTTTAACTTTTTCTCATTTTATGTAATGTTTTTCTTCTTCTTTTTTTGGGCATTTTTCCCCCTTTAACAATTGAAAAATTGTTTAGGGAGGAATACATATAAAGAACAAAACCCGTATATAATATAATTGTCGATATGTTTATTTAACGACAATAATACAGTTGTTGCTATGTCATATTAAGTGGCAATAATATAATGAATATGTATAATTATCACTCTATATAAATCTAGCTAAAAGTTAAGCGAATCTGAATGCAATGCTGATAAATGTTTTGCGGCAATTTCTCTTTTGTTGTAGTGTGAGAAAGTTTGAAAATAATTGAAAAAATAAGAGTATAATTTTAAAAAACGAACCATTAGTAAAATGGTACAAAATTAAATGGTATAGTAATATTTGATCAATTTAATCTTTTAATGATGAACAGGCTGTCGCAAAGGACTTGTTCAAGCTTCTACGGGAAAAACATGGGGCAAATTTGAACACTTTTATTTCAGAAAGGACCACGATTATACCTGGTGATATCACAATTGAAAACTTGGGGGTCAAGGACACTAATCTGCTAGAAGAAATGTGGAGGGAAGTAAATGTTGTTGTTAACCTAGCTGCAACTACAAATTTCGATGAAAGGTATATATATATATATATATATATACACACACGTACGTACGTTCAGTGAAATTAGTAAAATATGATGTACAACTTGTTTGGTAACGTATATCTAAGTTAAATATAACGCAAATTGATTTTGTTCTTCATTTTTTAGATATGATGTATCCTTGGGACTCAATACATTTGGAGCTATAAACGTTCTCAACTTTGCCAAAAAGTGTAGTAAATTAAAGGTTCTTCTTCACGTATCAACTGGTAATTGGTACCTCTGATTATTATTATTATTTTTACCAAATAATGATTATATTACTGGGGAACGTCTTTATTAGAATATTTTTGCTTCTCAGTTGGGGCAATTAGCAATAATTTTTCTATGGACTTCCCAAATGTGTAACCTAAATTATAATTACCCTTCTTCATGGTAAATTTCATAAATGACTCTTTTTTTTTTTTTTGGTATTTGTTTAGCATATGTATCAGGGGAAAAAAGAGGGTTAATATTGGAAACACCCTATAATTTGGGTGAGACTTTGAATGGTACATCAGGATTAGATATTTATACAGAGAAGAAAGTTATGGAGGAAACACTGAAACAGCTGAGAGTTGAGGGTTCTTCTCAAGAGTCTATAACATCAGCCATGAAGGAGCTTGGCCTTCAAAGGTAGTATTAATTTACTTGCACTCCGTATTTATATCAATCCAATAAATACAAGACACACGTCTTCACATATAATGAGATTGCTATAGAAACACAAAAACTTCAAATCCTGAATCTGTCTCGTCTGTTGTCATAAGATGAGATATATGTAAATCTCCACTACTAATAGATGAGCTTTGTTTTATGAAGAGCAAGGAAGTATGGATGGCCAAATCCCTATGTATTCACAAAGGCATTAGCAGAGATGATACTAGGAGACATGAAAGAAGATGTACCTCTTGTCATTTTTCGTCCTACAATTGTTACTAGTACTCTCCGAGACCCTTTCCCAGGTTGGGTTGAAGGCATAAGGTATACATATAAATATTCACATACACTAAAGCTACCATATGGTTGAATGATTTTCATGTTTACACAAAAAATGGTTCTTCTGCAGAACCATTGATAGTTTAGCCGTTGGATATGGTAAAGGAAAACTCACATGCTTCCTCGGAGATCCTGAAGCCATCATTGATCTAGTAAGTAGTAACAATCTTCTCATTATAGCTGAGCATTCAACAACAAATAATGTCGAATTGTAAAACTCAATAATTATGTGCATGCAGATTCCAGCAGATATGGTGGTGAATGCGATGATAGTAACAATGATGGCTCATGCAGATCAACGAGGGAGTCAAATAATATACCATGTTGGAACATCAGTTTCAAATCCAGTAAAGTTCACATGTCCTCAGGAGTATGCCTTCCGTTACTTCAAAGAGCATCCATGGATTGACAAGCAAGGAAAACCAGTCATTGTTGGCAAAGTTAATGTTTTGAGTAGCATGGATAGCTTTCGCAGATACATGGCCCTTCGTTACATGCTTCCTTTAAAGGTTTGTTCAAAACACAGCGATAAATGAACTATGTTCCTCCTCCTAATATTAACATGAAGTTGTTGTTCTACAGGGATTAGAAATAGTTAACACAATACTCTGCCAATTCTTTCAAGACAAATATTCAGAGCTTGACAGGAAAATCAAGTTTGTGATGAGGTTGATAGATCTTTATGAGCCTTATTTATTCTTCAAGGGAGTGTAAGTAAACTACCTACCTCTATAAGATCTAATTCACATACACGGTGGTTTAGTATATAGAAGCTAAACTCGTCTTTTATATTTTGTAATCCTCTCATCATGTAAAATTTTGTGACAGATATGATGACATGAACACAGAGAAGTTACGCAGAGCAGCGAAGGAGTCAGGAATTGAAACAGATGTGTTCAATTTTAATCCCAAGAGCATCAACTGGGAAGACTATTTTATGAACACACACATCCCTGGGGTGGTAAAATATGTATTCAAATGAATTAAGTAGAAAACAAATTTGTTATTTCCTAATAAATAATTTACATTCCTATGTGGGTGGTTATTAAGTACCATATATCCTTTGCTGCTTATTATTTTCAATCTATCCAGTTTAATTTGTTGTATCCCCAGGGATACACTAAAGAATTGTTCCCATACAAGACTCTTGAATTTCAATTGGTAGCACAAATATATGAAATTCTTTTCCAACCAGTCTTCTTCTCTTGTCTACAACCTCTACAGAAACACCAGCAGCACCGAGCGACGGACAGACGACTAACCTCAACACAGAAAAACTTGGGATGCCAAATTGCAAACACCACGACTAACTGTCATTTTATATCTACCAACTATTTATTTCATATGTAAACAAAAATTTATAGTTGATATTATTACTCTTTCCAACTTTTAAACCATTTATATCATATAATCATTACCCTAACCAACCAAATTTATGGTTGACATTATTACTCTTACTAAGCTTTAAATCATTTATAGTTTATTAGTACTCTTACGAAGCTTTAAATCATCTACAGTTGACATTATTACTCTTACCAACCACAATAAAATAAATAAATGCTGTGGCTTGTTTACAATAGTGTCATATACTTCTGTTGTGAGGCTTGTTTGGTAAAAGATTGTATAAATAATTGGGACAATTCTGATAGTTTTTACAACTTCGGATTTTCTATGTTTGAGCAAAAGATACAACTTAGAAATCCAAAGCGCATGTCTAAATAAAACTTCAACGTCATGTCATATAATTTCATCTCACATGGACAGAAGCCCATAATGTGTTCATTTGAGCAACATGCCAACCAGTAAATCTCCGCCATATCATTAATTTAGAAAGAAAAAACAAAGCTCCACAAGAAAACAGCTGAGCAATTGACCAGGTAATGCATGCAGTTTGTAAGGTTCTGGAAAAGGTATCACCTTCAAATTTTCAAGATTGTAGACTGGAGTGAGATGGAGTTGGAGAAGCGGACCTCTCTTTCCTCTTACCAGCCAAACCAGAACATTTATTTAAGCTGCCGCCATTCTGACTTGTAAAACTATCTGAATGGCAACAGGCTGCAATTTGATCAAGTTCACTAACTTGAGAAGCTTCTACTACGCTTGCATGTTGTTTACTGTCAGATTCACATGAAGCTTGTCTGGTGATGCAGAGCCAAGTCCTTGAAGACTCAACCATCTCACCTGCCAGAGGCACATGCCACGACCCGTTCTCAGATTCCTGAAATAGACATAATAATATGAGATGTAAATATCCAAAGACTAAAATGTTAGCAAATCATTACTTTAACTGAAAACAGAAATTATACATAGACATGTAACTCCAATCAGTACGACATAATAGATCTATTTTTAATATAAGTTCATAATATATCATTTTTACTTTACCAGTCCAAGCAATTTAAAGTAATGTCATGCAACTTGTGATGGGATATCCAATATGGAGTAAGATGAAAGTTGAGGAGAAGGATCAAACTCCCTGCTTTCTGTCAAGGAAATATCGCTGTTTAAAAGAGAATGAGAGCAAGATAAGAGTATACCTGAATGACAACAGAATAAGTGGGTGGCATCAGAAGCTTAATCTCCCCTTTAACAAAAGTGTACTTGACCTACAATATTACCAAGATATACCAACTTGACAAAATTAATTCTTTTTTTCCACGTTTATCATGAAAAAACATCAGCCAATTAATCACCAATCACCAAGACTGAAACACCATACAACAATTTACCTCTAGTTATAAGGGGAGAGCGCATAAAAAGCCTACAGATAAATTATGAAAGAAAAAGAGAGCCTAGAGACACACCCACCTAAAGAGTAATGAATGAATAAGTGCCTGAAACAATTTTTGAAATTTTATGACATAGATGAGACCACATACAACAATCATTCATATGATCATTCATTGGTGAGGTACATGCTCCTGTATCAGCCATTAAAAATAACTTGACACTACAGTTATCAGAAGACTGTGTAGTGACCTTTCGACACTATAGTTATCAAAAGACTGTAACTTAGTTGCCTAGCATTTGTCATACCTCTCAGCTAAAACAGTAACCTAGTTCTTGGAGACATTATCACCTAAAGTAAAAAGTTTGGTCACCCCAACTGAATGAGATATAACCCAGTGAAAAAGAAAATGACCAAAATCAGATGTAATCAGTCATAATCTACTCAAGTAGAAAATAAAAAGATCAATTTTTTTTTTAAAAAAAATAAATAGTAAGAATACCTTATGCATAGGAGCACAAACATATTGCCAAAATTACAAACAATTTAGTTTTGAATGTTCTATTTTTACAAACAAATAGAAAAACTAATTGGTGACAAATTGGAAGATTGATGGCATATTTGGAAAGGATTCTAAAATCAGCTTATTTTGGAAATCGTTTTTTTCAAAAAAAGTACCTTTCTTGAGAAACAGTTTGTGTATGGCAATAAACTTGAAAAACACTTTTGAGCATCAATTAGTGTTTGGCAAAGTTTTTTTTTTTACATAAAAAATGTGCTCCAAAGACGTATTTTGCTACGTTCTGTTTGTATGTGTTAGTCTTGAGGATCATAAATCATAAGAACCTCAGCAGCATGATGAACATAAGCTAGTACACCACTTTACATGAAAATACGTA
Source organism: Solanum pennellii (assembly GCF_001406875.1). Classification (NCBI taxonomy): domain Eukaryota; kingdom Viridiplantae; phylum Streptophyta; class Magnoliopsida; order Solanales; family Solanaceae; genus Solanum; species Solanum pennellii. The sequence continues at coordinate 56,863,745 of NC_028642.1, forward strand.
TCAAAATTAATTGGCTCAAATAACTAATGTGTCTGCATATAGCCTAATCATGCCACCAAATAAAAGTTCTTTTGCTGACTTAGTCTAGAAGTAGGACATAGAGTAGCATAACTTTTGACATCCAATTTGGCTCTCTATATGTATAATTAATTAAGCTTCCGTAAGTAATAATAATTTTAAAAAAACAAAAAATTTATGGAAAAAGTATGAAAATATTTTTGATAAACTTTCTCATTTCATTCGGCAAATTTATAATATAAATATTGTTACTTATAACAATAAAATACTTTCTTTAGCTTTTTTTAATTTATATCATGTAAATATTGTTCCCAAGGATTAAATCATTTTTATTTATTAAATATAATTCCTATGGTTAAAATAAATAATTTTTAGTAAATTATTCAAAATTAGAAGCTTTAATGAGTATTAGTTACTAATCATATAAATTTTATTTCAAGAATGAGCAATTTTTGTCAAATAAGCTAAAAGTGCTTATTTTCAATTATTGCTATTTAATATAGAAAGGGGTCATATAATTTAAATAGGCTAATTTGAGCAAAATCTTGGCAATCCAAGTCCCCTAAAATCAGTCAATCCATATGTGCCACATAGGAAGCACATGGATTGTGTGTTTCTTCATCTTTAATCACAACCCTTCAAGTTGATCTAATTGGTCCTCATTAATTCAGCCTTTTGCCCAATATTCGTTAATAATATTTCTATTTTAAAATCCCTAATTATCTAATAAAACGGCCCAAATTATATAAGACAATTTTTCCCTATAATTAATACACCTACCGCCCCTATACTCAATCTCTCCCCCACAAAGAAACTCGTTTCTCTTTCTTCCCCAAACCGATACCCCTAATCTTTTCTACAGACAACTACATTATCCATACCCTTACGCTCCTCCTTCCCCAAAAATGATAGACACCCACTTCCTACTCCCTCTTCCTTCAAATCGCCGCCCATCATCTCTTTGTCATCACCTCGCCGATCCCTCTCTTAATGAGAACCATTAGATCAAATTAAAGGATTGAGATTAAAGATGAAGCACAACATCCATGTGCTTCCTCCGTGGCACACATGGATTGGTTGATTTTAGGAGATTTGGATTACCAAGTTTTTGCTCAAATTAACCTATTTAAATTATATTCCCTTTCTTTATAAAGTAACAAGAATTAATTAAATTGAAATTAATCACTTTGATTGTTTAAGCTTCCTAATTAAATTGGTCATTTTAAAAATAAAATTCGGATGAATTCGTAACTAATTTATTGTCTAAGATTCCTAATTTTGAATAATATACAAAATATATTTATTTGCAACGATAGAAATTATACTCAATCAAAAGAAAATGATTTAACCCATAAATGTAAAATATGATAAAGTAGTAAATGTTATTTATATATTTAATTTTTATATGAACAATATTTATAAAATAAATTTGCTGAGTGAAATGAAAAAGCTTATCAAAAATATTTTCATACTTGCCCATGAAATCTTTGTTACTTTCTATAATTACTACTACTCAGAAGCTTGCTTAATTAATTAAATATGGAGAGCTAAAATTGGGTGTCAACAATTAGACTTGCTGTTAGTTTGATTATGAATTACATTAACCTAATATTATTGATGAAGAAGAAAAAAGGAAATGCAAGGCACCATGAAATATTTTCTGATTCCTTTTTTTCCTTTAAAATTATAGATAACAATTCATTTTTGCCATCGAAGGTGGTTTGAGATAAAATTTAATATATGATATTATTTTCAATTCAAGAACACAAGGGTTTTAAAGCCAGTCCATTACTTCTGAATTGATTGCATTTTTCAAAAGGAAGAAGAAAGTAAAATATAATTCACCATCCAAATCCCACAATTTCAATCAATCTATCAACTGAATGGAGTTCAATTATAGGTAAAATATGAAAACAGAAGTTATAAAAAAGTTTATTTCAAGAATGCATAAAAATATGACGGTAAAGAATGAAATTAATATTAGAATAAGTTTAAGCAATTGAACCTGATGTCTTTCTTTCCATCGGGCAAAAAAGCTACTACCCAGGAGCTCAAAGATGTGATCTCTCATTTCATCATTTGTCACGAGCAAACACTTACGTTTCACTGCTGCATAAAGCCAGTACCTATATCATATTGCACAATGTCACATAGTATATATTCACTGATTATGCTCCAGGAAAATAATATTCAAATCATATGCCCAGTCAAATGGAAAAGAAAATGAGGTATTTTATCATTAAGGGGGTAAAAAGTTCAATGTTTCAAATTCTCGAAGGAGCTACAAGGAAAGCAAGATAAATGATGACTACAAGAGGCCTCAAGTCTCAACATTGTAAAAGGTGAAATGATCAAGGTAATGGAAATCAACTATCATATAACACTGCAATATCCAATTTTTCTTTGATCATTAGAATATTTTTTTAAAAAACTAGTGTAAAGGAGAAGTTCAAACAGTCTTCAGTTTTTACCAGTCATCATTGGATCCAAAGGGTGTTCCGTAAAGTATCTTTTCATTTATCCACTCTTCAAGCAACTCTCTATAGCCAGCATTCTCAAAAAGTGTACGAACACGCTTTTTGTGTAAAATGACCAGTGGCCACTTGTTGCTCCTGCTATGCAATTCCTTCACAACAGCAACAAGCTGCTCTATTGCAATACAGGATGGAACATGAGTCAAATAGCTGATTTAACAACACCAAATGGAAAGACAAGATGAAAGGCAATAAATAGCAAACTTAATATTATCAACCTGTGCAATACTAAAGCCTCCCTCAGCAAAATTCTGCTGAAAGAGCCCAACATTTGCTGCATCTACTACAGCATCATAATCTGAATGCTTTTCCAGCCAGTCCTAAACAATTCTTGGAGAAGTTAGGAAAAAAACTCAAAAAATACTTGAGAGACGCAGCATATATGTTGCATTTGATTAGAATAGTTGTGGTAAAACACATACAAAGAAATAGCTAAAGATAACTTCCTCACCTGAAATTCCTTAAAATTCGAATGGACTTCCCTTTCCATTGCCAAAGAAGCAACTGACTCTGCAAATCGTTCCGTCTCCGCTCTGTCAATATCAACACATACCAACTGTTCACCACAAGATAGACACCTCCCATCTGGAGCTATTTGGGACCTCTGTGCAAGCCATTTACCCTTTCGAAGCCATCCAAGACCATGCCACCCTCCACCATTTTGTAAAATTGCTTCTTTCACCTGATCCATATCCCCGTTGGATAACCCCACCTTAGTTGCCATTTTCCCCCCAAACCAACTCTGTATGATTTCTGCTGTCGAGTCACTTACGCTCCTGATTGACATTCTCAGTTTATGTAAATACTGATAGACCTTCTCTTCCCGTTCTTTCTCCACACTCACCTAGAAGGTAAAAGTTCAATCAACAATTATGCCTCAATTCCAAATAGTTGGGTCATCATTAGGAATCCCAAACCTATATACTACAACTCGTTGAACTATTGATCAATTGACAAATTGGACTTTCCCGCAAACAAAATACATGCTGCATTTTTATGTGAGTAGTACAAATTTGCCTCCTCCCCACAACACAGAATAGCAACCAACAGAAGCAGCAAAAGTGCTGGCAACTCAAAACACTGAAAAAAGACTTCATCTTGAACCACAAACTAAACAAACTACAATTGAAAATTACCTAAACACTCATCAATAAATCAATTAGCAATAACTGGGACCATTCAATGACAAAAAGAACTCACCTTTAACAACCCAGCAAGCTCAGCTTCCTCAAGTTGCAAACCAAGAGACCGCATGTGTTCTTCCACTTGATAGGCCTTATCAGCCTCACCCATCTTACAAAAACAAAACAAAGCCGGTCCATAAGTCCTTAACTTTCCACAATTCCCCACCCCTTTAGCCAACTCAAATGCTCTGTCACCGTCATCAGTTGCTGCCGCCAGCCGAGCAACAGCCGTGACAGTTGCCTCATTAGGGGTTATATTACACGAACCCATATGTTCAAAAACTCGAAACCCAAATTGAATAGCGTCATTTTTCGTTGATGGGTCTGAAAAAGAGTTGGAGCAGATGTAAAGAAAAGAATTGAAATGGTTACTGGAAAGGCGGATTGTTGAGGCATCTGAAATAGCGGATTCGTATAAGGAGATGGCAGTAGAAAGATCTTTGGTTTTGGAGCAATTATCTAGGCTTGACCGGAATTGACCTTCTGGGGTTAGGTTTTTCTTCTTGTTTTTGGCTTTGTCCATTTTCCGGTAGTAATGGCGGCAGCGGCTGCAGCTGCGGCGGCGGAGAAATAGTAGCTACACCTGGGTTTGGGTTTTGGAGTATGATTTGAGGGTTTAGTAATATATCAATGTTAAAGACATTACTTAATTGTCTTCCAAGGGTCCAAATTAAATAAATTAATTAATTACTATTAAAAAAGGGCTCTTGGGAAGACCTTTTAGGTGGGCTATTTTCAATTTTTTCATACGTGAATACAAAATTAATAGAAAACTGAATATAATTTTATAAAAGCATTACAAAATCCTGGATCAATTATTTCTTTTTGTCATATTTTATTGATCTCAATAGAGAAATCAAAAAAATTTAATTTTGTATATTTTTTAAAGAAAGAAATTTTCTTAGGGTAAAACTTAGAATTACGTGGATAATGAATTCTGGTCTCTAAATTTTTACACTTAAATAACATTTTTTTATAGGAGAGTTTAATATTATACTATATGTCTGACTTATACATCACATGTTACGCTCTCATCACTAAATTTGTCCCTTGTTATCATTTGAATTTTAGGAAAAAAGTTTTAAGGAAATTTTAATATATTTGACTTATGGTTAATATTGATTAGTAATATTGTTCTGATTTTGAAATAAGCACTCCATTTTAAAATAAATTTATAATTAGCTTTTGTTTAAAGCTGAAAAATAATTTACGCTATCATACAAAAATATGATCAAATATTTATCTGTATAATTTACGTAAATTTCATTATATTAGAAGTTAATTACATTATTTTTCTACTTTTTTTTAAATTACAAAAAAATCTTAAAATGTATGAATTTCAGAAACATCTTTGGACTTTCGGATACATCACTGAACATCCGGATATATAGGCGAAGGATGTATCTGAGGGGGGATAGGACATCCAGATACATTAACATACATCTAGATACATTAGTGAGGATGTATCATAGAGGAGATAGATATATCCGATAGGAGGATATTTGGATATGAATGTATTAGTGAGAGAAAAGTGATGATATAAATATATAGATTATAATAAAAATAAAATATAAATTTTACGTAATTTTTTCTATTTTGATTATCTAATACAAATATATTCTAATCCATATTTTTGAAAAATGATTACTTTTGACTTTTTAAAAGGGTAAGCATACAACCCATTGAATTTTTTTGTTAATATTTTGAAATGAAAGTTTGGCTAGCTAAGGGTTTGGCTAAAATATTTTCAGGTTACGCCAAACTACTCTTTATCTTAGATTAGATGGTCATATAATATACTAGTCTTAAATTTCTCTTATTTTTCTTGTTTATTTCTTAACTTTTGATTTTATTTTTATTTTTTTATCACCTGCTATGAACTTTTTTATTTGGAAGCTAAAAACTTGTAAAAGAGAAAAAGAAGAGTTGAATGTTGGAACGTAAATATTAATATCAAACATTTTAGTGATATAAACTTATAAGTAAAACACTAACAGTAAAAAAAAAAATTGGTTATTTTTCTTCTCTTTTTTTCTTTCCTTGAAATATGCTTTTGTTCAAAATGTATCACATAACTTGACATAAATAAATTATTTAATGGGAAAATTGTATATAATAACAAATTAATAACCTAAAATAAATGCAGTAGCTAGGGTTTGATTCAATTGTGCTCCATAGCAAACGTTTGCAAAAAATTTTCAGACGCTTCTCTCCCAAATATCTCGCTCGCCACTCCTCCAATCTCTCGCTCGCTTCCTCACTTTTTATACAAACACAAGTGTATAAAATTATTTCTAATTGTATAAATCAGAGAAAATTGTATAAATACATATATTTTTGTTCCCCTCTTCCAGATCCGCCACTCTCCCAAATCTCGCTCGCCACCCTCGCCTTTCTCACTTATACAAACAGAAGCGAAATGTATAAATTGCGTTTCTGTTTGTATAAAGCGTGAGAAAATTGTATAATCATTAACTCTGCTGCTACCACCAACTTTGATGAGAGGTACATATATATATACAAATTAATATATTTTTCTAGTTTATTTATTAAAAAATATTTGTACACATTTTTTTTTGGCTAATTTTTTTTATTTCAATTCTGTTTTGAACAGATATGATATTGCAATGAATATAAATGTAGTCGGGGCCAAGAATGTCCTCAAGTTTGCTAAGAGTTGTAAAAAAGTAAAAATGCTTCTTCATGTATCTACCGGTACGAGTTTATGATTTTTCATCTCCGTTCTATATAAATATATGATCGATGATGCATGAAACATAAACTCTTGTTTTTTATACGCAGCTTATGTTTGCGGCAAAACAACAGGAATTTTATCAGAAAAATCGTTAGTTATGGGTGAGACGCTGAACAAAAACTCTTATTTGGATATGGATAAAGAAAGGAGCATTATAGCAAGCAAATTTAGGGAACTTAGAGCTCAAAATGCGACAGCAAAAGAATTGACAATAGGTATGAAAGAACTCGGCCTACAAAGGTTATTACAAGATGCCATATATTAAAAAATTAAATTCATTAAAGAATTATCCGTAAAGTTACTGTGCTAAAGTAATAGTCAATTTCTTTCGTTGACACTTTTAATAATAGTCATGCTCCCTATCTGAAGGTACAAAATTTTTTTGTTTCAAATTTTTAATATAAAATTCAATATAAGTAGACTTACTCTATTAAATAGACTAGGCGTTAAAAGACGGTTTCTCGAACCAATCCCATTATATTACAACTATCCTAATAACATATGGTATGGAAATTGATCTTAATAATGTTAGGTTGTGAAGCCTGATTAATATTCGATGTACAGTTTATCCACGGGGTGTTACCACGAACAGTTGGTTTCTCTCTTTAGATCTCGAAAGTTCTTGTGTTCTTTATTCATCAAGTGTGTCTGTGGATTCGATCTTAACAAATAATTAATTAGGGCAAGGTTACATGGATGGCAAAACACATATTCTTTCACAAAAGCAATGGGAGAGATGATTTTGGGAGACTTGAAGGAAAATGTAGAGATTGTTATCATACGTCCAGCGGTTATAACTAGTACCTACAAAGAGCCATTTCCTGGATGGATAGAAGGAGTAAAGTAAGTGTTATAATCATCATTCATCGGAGCGTAATTATGTATTTTTCTTTTAATTTACATAGTTCTGTTATTTTTCTAATAACAGAACAGTGGATTCATTTATTTTGGCTTATGGAAAAGGTGTACTGAAATTCTACTATGGTGATCCTAACTCAAAATTTGATGCGGTAATTATTAGTGATTTTCCTACTTGTACGACTCATAAGTTTGGCTGGCTCTGATTAATTAATTCTTATTACTTACACAGATTCCAGGAGATATGGTGGTGAACACAATCCTTGCCGCGATTATAGCACATGAAAATCAATATTCTCAACAAGTAGTTATTTATCACAGCAGCTCTTCTTTAAACAATCCTCTAAAAAATTCAGACTTAATGCTTTACGCGTTTAACTATTTCACAAAAAATCCATGGGCTAATAAAGATGGGAAAATGATCAAAGTGAAGGCTCCTATGCGTCCATTTAGCAGCATGACTAGCTATCGCAAACACATTTCAACTCATTATTTGCCACTCTTAAAGGTTGCAAAAAATTTGTGTTATCCATACATGATTATGAACAAAAGCTACACTTTCAAATGCTAACTCAATCATGTTTTAAAACTCTTTAGATGTTAAAGTTTGTGAATCAAGTTTCATGCCATCGCTACGAAAAAAACTATCTACTTATGAAAAAGAAGATATCTAAGGCTATACGTCTGACTGAACTATACGAACCCTATGTGTTTTTCTATGGAAGGTACGTTATAATTAAGTTACATTATTCTCTATATATTTTCTCTCGTAATTCCAACAATATTATATGCATATACTTATTTTACAGTTTTGATGAGGTTAATGCTGAAAAATTGAGATTGGCAATGAAGGAAATTAACATGGATCAAGTGCTTAATTTTGACTCACGTTGCATCAAATGGGAGGATTACTTTATGAATGCTCACATTCCTGGTGCTGTCAAGTACCTCTTCTAAGGATTATATGCTTCAGCTTTTAATTTGTGTGTACTTGTTATGCAATATTATCATGTCTAAATTTAATAAAAGTGATACAAATTTGGGTTTTATATTCGAACCGATTTTCAGTTTCAATATTTTTCTCAAATGTTGTTATTTGTAGTTTTGATGATTTGACAAACTTAGGGACCTCATAAAGGTACCGGGTTTTCTACTTGAGTATTGCAGGTGTCTTGTTTGAAGTATTGCAGATGAAACAAACTCAGGGACCTAGTAGAGGTACCAGGCTCTCTTGAGAGTGAGCTAGTCGACTGCCAGCTGGAGATAGTACAGAAAGTAGGTGCACACTTCCCGATGGCGTCAGAAAGTGTGACCTTTCCAACCAATGGCAAGATGTTTAGGAAAGGGACTTGTCAATACAAAAGACACTTTCCTAAACACTTTTTGGTAGTTTTTGCAACTTGATAAACACTTTTCAAGAACTCTTGCAAAGGCTAACAAAAAGGAAAAAGGCAGAATCATTCCTCGAACAACAGCAACATCTGGAGCTTTTCGTCTAGTTGTTTTAGGAATTTATTCTCTTGTTCGTAAATTGTAAACCACTCCTAAATCTATAAAGGAATTGGTGTGTTGAGTTAAAAGTCTAGGTTGTCCAGGTGGGATTGCTTAGTGGGTAGATTGTTTTTCTACTTTGGCTTGTTGAGCAATAGAGGTCTATTGCTTAACGGTAAGATTGATAACTCTTTCTTACATTTGGTGTAATCGTGTTTCGCTTTTGCTTTTGAAGATTAGTGAAAACGATTGAAAATCCTGTGAGACAGGTCGTGGTTTTACTCCCTTAAGCAAGGAGGTTTCCACGTAAAATCATTGTGTTGATTTTACTGCATTCAACTTTCTGGTAATTTTCTGAGTTGAAGTAAGGGACCTGGTCCATTACT
>NC_028642.1:56878185-56921666 GCF_001406875.1 Solanum pennellii
ACAGCAACATCTGGAGCTTTTCGTCTAGTTGTTTTAGGAATTTATTCTCTTGTTCTTAAATTGTAAACCACTCCTAAATCTATAAAGGAATTGGTGTGTTGAGTTAAAAGTCTAGGTTGTCCAGGTGGGATTGCTTAGTGGGTAGATTGTTTTTCTACTTTGGCTTGTTGAGCAATAGAGGTCTATTGCTTAACGGTAAGATTGATAACTCTTTCTTACATTTGGTGTAATCGTGTTTCGCTTTTGCTTTTGAAGATTAGTGAAAACGATTGAAAATCCTGTGAGACAGGTCGTGGTTTTACTCCCTTAAGCAAGGAGGTTTCCACGTAAAATCATTGTGTTGATTTTACTGCATTCAACTTTCTGGTAATTTTCTGAGTTGAAGTAAGGGACCTGGTCCATTACTTGTTAAGTGAAAGCTTACATTCTATCAAATGTTATATTACGAAGTTTTGATGATTTAACATTTAACGTGAGATCTGGTCGGGGACTTGATCCCAGAGCGATTGAAAGTTCCAGCAAAACGAAAAGCTCGACTGTAAAGCTGCCAATACTGACACGACAATAGAGGAACAAAGCCCTCAGACAATGGCGTTGCACATATCAACTAGGGTTATTAGTTGGTGTAGTGGGCAATAGAGTTATTGCATATTTGTTGTTGGGAAAACGCGGACAAGCACAAAAATATATATGGTAAAAGTAATGGAAATAAAATGGGAAAATAACGACACCAAGAATTTTACGTGGAAACCCTTCTGAATAAGGGAAAAAACCACTGACTAAGAGGAGCAATTGATATTACTATAGTAAGGAATTTTACACTGTATAGTCACGAATACAATACTCAAAGTGACTACTACACACTCAAAAGGAACAACACTCTTTTGGTTTCCGTCTTACTAAAATATCGCTCACACTCTATTTTTCTTCACAGACTATTTTCTTGTATAGTCTATGGAATACCTCACTTTGCTCTCAAAATGGTTTTTCTCTCTAACTTGGTGTGTTCTACAAATGAGCAAGAATGCTCTATTTATAGAAGGATAAAACCATGTCTATGTCACTAATGACATATGTAAACATAGCAAAGTCAAGAATGGTTGCAAATCTTACCAATTTGCCAACTACCAAATCTTTTATTTTCAACTCCAATTACTATTCCTTTTTAACAATTGCTTGTACCAATTGAATAGCTAAAGTTGACTAAAAAATGGGATGGATTCAACAAATCTCCCCCTCCAGTCCCATTTACTGGAAGAAGGTATCTTCAATTTCTTTAGAGAGAGCTCATACCCACAAGTTCTTTGCATAACTCGAACTTGTCTTTCGGTATCATCTTGGTCAGCATATCTGCAGGATTTTCACTTGTGTGAATCTTTTTGACGTGAAATGATTCATTCTCCACTTTCTCACGAATCCAATGATATCTGACGTCAATGTGTTTTGTTCTTGCATGGTACATGGAGTTCTTGCTCAAGTCTATTGCACTCTGGCTGTCACAATAGACAATATACTCCATCTGATTCAAACCAAGCTCTTGAAGAAATCGCTTTAGCCATATCATCTCCTTGCCGGCTTCAGTAGCCGCAATATACTCAGCTTCAGTTGTAGATAGTGCAACACATTTCTGCAACTTTGACTGCCATGATATAGCTCCCCCTGAAAAAGTAAACAAATATCCAGTAGTGGATTTTCTGTTATCAAGGTCACCTGCCATATCAGAATCTGTATAGCCTTTCAAGATTGGATTTGATGCTCCAAAACACAAGCATTCATCTGAGCTTCCTCTAAGATACCTGAGTATCCATTTCACAGCTTCCCAATGCTCTTTTCCCGGATTTTCGAGAAATCTACTGACAACACCAACTGCGTGAGCAATATCAGGTCTAGTGCACACCATTGCATACATTAGACTTCCGACAACGGAGGAATATGGAACTTTGGCCATGTTCTCTTTTTCCTCCCTAGCTGTAGGACACATCTTCTTGCTCAACTTCATATGACCAGCAAGAGGTATACTCACAGGCTTCGCATTCTTCATATTGAAGCGCTCCAATACGCGTTCAATGTACTTCTTCTGGGACAAATAAATCTTCCTTTTATCTCTAAGACGAGTAATTCTCATGCCCAAAATTTGCTTGGCATGACCCAAGTCTTTCATAGAAAAAGACTTACACAACTCTTTCTTCAGCTCGTCAATCTTGGAAGTATTCTTGCCCACAATCAACATATCATCCACATACAACAAAAGGATGATAAAATCTTTGTCAGAAAATTTTTGTACAAATACGCAATGATCTGAAGAAGTCTTCTTATAGCCTTGCTCCCCCATAACAGATTCAAACTTTTTGTACCACTGTCTGGGAGCTTGTTTTAGGCCATAGAGACTCTTTTTGAGTTTGCATACAAAATTTTCTTTACCATCTACTTTGAAGCCCTCAGGTTGTTCCATATAAATCTCTTCTTCTAGGTCACCGTGAAGGAAAGCCGTCTTCACATCCATCTGCTCAATCTCTAAATTAAGACTAGCAGCCAAACCTAGAACTGTGCGAATCGAGGACATTTTCACAACAGGAGAAAATATTTCGTCAAAGTCAATACCTTTCCTTTGACCGAATCCCTTAACAACCAATCTAGCTTTGTACCTGGGCTTCAAGTTGTGTTCTTCAACTTTAACTTTGAACACCCACTTGTTCTTCAAAGCTCTCATGCCCTTGGGCAATTTTACCAACTCATAAGTGTGGTTCTCATGCAAAGACTTCATCTCGTCTTGCATGGCTTCAATCCATTGATTCTTGTGCTCATCTTCCATGGCCTCCTCATAACATTCAGGTTCTCCCCCGTCAGTGAGTAACACATACTCATTGGGTGAATAACGGGAGGAAGGAAACCGCTGTCTTGTGGACCTCCGAAGCGAAATATTTGATTCGTCCACAACTTCATGAGCAACAGGATCATCAATAACAATATCATTGTTATTATCAACATCAACATGTTGATTCGATACATGATTCTGGGCGTCACCATGATTATCAAACCCAACAACATCATGCACACTTGTGTGAGGAACTTCATCATGATGAACTATACCATCAAAATTTGAAGATTCTACCTTCTCCGCTTTGTCAATATCTTCAATTGTTTGATTCTCCATGAAAATAATATCACGGCTTCTCACAAGTTTCTTTTCAATTGGATCATATAGCCTGTAACCAAATTCATCTAGGCCATATCCAATGAAGATGCATTGCCTTGTCTTGGCATCTAACTTTGACCTCTCATCTTTCGGCACATGTACAAAAGCTTTGCAACCAAATACTCTCAAATGGTCATAGGAAACATCCTTTCCATACCAAACACTATTTGGTACATCACTTTGCAAAGCAACAGCAGGAGATAGATTAATAACATGTGCAGCGGTCAATAAAGCCTCACCCCAAAATGAGTTTGGCAACTTTGCTTCAGAAAGCAAACATCTAACTCTTTCCATCAAGGTCCTGTTCATCCTCTCAGCCAAACCATTAAGCTGAGGAGTCTTGGGAGGAGTCTTCTGGTGTCTAATACCTTGATGCTTGCAGTATTCGTCAAATGGTCCACAATATTCACCACCATTATCAGTACGAATACATTTCACTTTCTTTCCAGTTTCTCTTTCAACTGAAGCCTGAAACTGCTTAAAGACACCTAACACTTGGTCTTTAGTCTTCAAGACATAGACCCAAAGTTTTCTCGAGCAATCATCAATGAAAGTGACAAAGTAAAGTGCACCACCCAATGTCTTTGTCTTCATTGGACCACATAAATCAGAGTGCACTAACTCAAGCAACTCTGTCTTTCTCGAAGGAGGGTAGGACTTAAAGGAAACTCTATTTTGTTTACCAGCCAAGCAGTGCTCACATTTTTCTAATTTAGCACTTTGGAAATTTGACAATAATTTCTTCTTGGCTAGAATATTAAGTCCTTTCTCGCTAATGTGGCTAAGCCTCTTGTGCCATAATGTTGAAGAGCTATCGCTCTCAACCGCATTCACCATATCAACACAAGCAGAGGCCGTAGTCCAGTATAGACCACGACGTTTGTTACCACGAGCCACAACCAAGGAACCCTTAATGAGCTTCCATTTTCCATCACCGTTGGTACTAACATATCCTTCATCATCTAAAACACCAACAGAAATTAGGTGCAGACGAACATCAGGAGCATGTTTCACATTGTTCAAAACTAGTTTAGTTCCAACACTAGTTTCCAAACAAATTGTACCAATACCAACCACCCTAGAAACAGTCTCATTACCCATACTCAAGGTTCCAAAATCACCAGGAGTGTAGGAAGAGAAAAAATCCTTCCTTGATGTCACATGAGATGCGGCACCAGTGTCCACAACCCAGCTTGACTCATCACAAGCAATATTTATCATGTTTGCATCAAGAACGGTAACAAGATCTTCGGTGGTGACGGTGGCTAGGCAATTTTCATTGCCATCTTCTTTAGTTTCCTCTTTGTTTTTGTTCTCCCTCTTCAACTTCCTGCAGAACTTCTTTGTGTGCCCTTTCATGCCACAATGATAGCACTCAATATCCTTAAGTCTGCCTTTGGATTTGCTCCTATTTTGTTCTCTATGCTGAGAACCACGAGTTTTATTTCTCCCCCTGGGGCCAGTTATCAGGACATCCGACGAAGAGGAACCTTGAGTTTTTCTTCTCATCTCTTCGTTCAAGACACTACTCTTGGCGGAATCCATAGAGATCACACCATCCGGAGCAGAATTTGACAATGACGTTCTAAATGTTTCCCATGAATCTGGTAGGGAACCAAGTAGAAGCAAGCCTTGAATTTCTTCATCAAATTTGATGCCCATAGCAGATAATTGGTTCATTATCCCCTGAAAATTATTCAGATGGTCTGTCATCGGAGAACCATCATGATACTTCAAACTCAACATCTGCTTTATTAAGAACATTTTGTTGTTGCCAGTCTTTCGAGCATACAAACTTTCAAGATGCTCCCATAGGGTTCGAGCATGTGTTTCCCCAGAAATATGGTTCAACACATTATCGTCGACCCATTGCCTAATGAATCCACAGACCTGTCTATGCAACAGATTCCACTCTTCATCTGTTTTATTATCAGGCTTTACAGTGGTAAATACTGGTTTGTAAAAATTCTTAACATAAAGCAGATCTTCCATTTTCCCCTTCCAAATGGCATAATTAACACCATTCAAAGTAACCATTCTACTTGTGTTGGCTTCCATTGTTTTCCCCAAAAAATATAGTTATCGCAAATCAAAGTAAATCTTTTCTGATGTGGAAGTTCAGACTGTGCTGCAACCACAGAGCATACTCAGATAAAACCTTGGCTCTGATACCAGTTTGTTGGGAAAACGCGGACAAGCACAAAAATATATATGGTAAAAGTAATGGAAATAAAATGGGAAAATAACGACACCAAGAATTTTACGTGGAAACCCTTCTGAATAAGGGAAAAAACCACGGACTAAGAGGAGCAATTGATATTACTATAGTAAGGAATTTTACACTGTGTAGTCACGAATACAATACTCAAAGTGACTACTACACACTCAAAAGGAACAACACTCTTTTGGTTTCCGTCTTACTAAAATATCGCTCACACTCTATTTTTCTTCACAGACTATTTTCTTGTATAGTCTATGGAATACCTCACTTTGCTCTCAAAATGGTTTTTCTCTCTAACTTGGTGTGTTCTACAAATGAGCAAGAATGCTCTATTTATAGAAGGATAAAACCATGTCTATGTCACTAATGACATATGTAAACATAGCAAAGTCAAGAATGGTTGCAAATCTTACCAATTTGCCAACTACCAAATCTTTTATTTTCAACTCCAATTACTATTCTTTTTTAACAATTGCTTGTACCAATTGAATAGCTAAAGTTGACTAAAAAATGGGATGGATTCAACATTTGTTTCTATGTAACAAAGATGCTACAAACGAAAAGGATTTAGAGTTTAATTCCTAGGTTGTAAGAGCTTGTAAATTGTACCTTGGCTCGTTTGAAGTAATAGAGTTGTTTGTTGATTTTCAGCGAGATAAATTATGATTTTCTTCACTCTTGAGCATGAAGATTTTCACGCAAACATTTAGTGTTTGTTGTTTTAAATTTTACTTTCCGCATGTTCTTGTTGTGACAAAGGACCTAGTCCATTGCCTTGTAATGGACGCATACGATCTATCCAGGGTCGGAGTCACAACCAAATAAAAGGTGTCAGTCAAACACCCTTCGCTCGAAAATTAGACGTTGTATATAAGCAAAATATTCTTTATTATTTAATAAATAAACATACTTGTACCCGATGAATGGTGTCGGTTCATCGATAAGCTTGTCATTTGAGTGCTTGACGTTCGGAGTTTGATTATTAACCCATAATTATTTTTTTTAAAAAAATCTATTTCTAGGATTGAATTAATAGTACTAAGAAATTACATCTTTCTTTTTCTAGCCTTGACTTAATATTACTACTAAGAAATAATGTTTTTCTAATTCTAGCCTTGAACTAAGAGCCTGTTTGGCTCAGCTTAAAAGCTGGTCAAACTGACTTAAAAGCTGATTTTTAACTTATTTAGTTGTTTGGCAGTACTCAAAATAACTTATTTTAAGTTAAAAAAAACTTATTTTAAGCCAAAAGTTAAAAGCTGGGGTAGGGGTGTTTTTTTTTTTAGCTTATAAGCTGTTTTAAGTTGACCATATTTTTACCTTTTTGCCGTTAATATTTTTATACAATCTCCATATTACCCACATAACCCTAACATCTCTTACTTCCATTTTTCCCTTTTCACGTTTGACATAACTGCTGAACTTCTTCCTGTTCTTCCAATTTGAAGTGAAGATAAACCTTGAAGTAAGTTTTTTCGATTATTTTTTTATTAACTTTCTTCCTTTTCTCTCGATTGATGCCGATAATATGTTAAAAAATAAAAATTTATATTCCTCTTCTTAATTTTTCATAAAATTAAGTCCTCTTATAAATAATTTGTGATAATAAAGAAATATGTGAATGATAGCAAAATATAATTATTTATGGCTGTAAAATATAAATTAATTAACTTTTATTATGTTAACCGCTTTTAAGGGTATTTCAGACATTTTGATTTAAAAAGCTGTTTATCAGCACTTATTTGCCAAACACATCAACAACTTTTTTTTAACTTCAGCACTTTTATCCAAACGCATAACTGCTTATTTTAAAAATAAGTTTCAGCACTTTCAAAAGTACTTTTTTAAAGCTGCTTTTATTAAGCCCATCCAAACGGGTCCTAATAGTACTAAGAAATTACTCCATCTTTCTATTTCTAGGCTTGAATTAATAGTACTAAGAAATTACATCTTTCTATTTCTAGCTTTGAATTATTAGTACTAAGATTTTGCATTTAACATATACTTCATTATTATTCTTTTGATTATTTCTAAATTATTTTTTAAAATAGTTAAGAATCTCAAAAAAATAAAAGGTAAATATGAAAAAAAAATAAAAATCTAAACAGTTCTCCAGTATTTCAAAAAATTCACGAAAAAAGTCCAACAATTCATTTGATATGAATCAAAGGGAGTGTATTTAATTAGCAGCTAAAATTGTTTTTCTTAATTCTTCTCCGTTATTGTTTTATAATTTAAATTTATTTTTTGTATGATTTAGTTAAATGATATCTTATTTAAAAAAACCTATATTGTGCACCCACTTCACTAAAATAAATAAATTTTACTTTTTTAAAGTTTGAACACCTTTAATGAAATTTCCTCGCTCAGTCACTGAATGTTCAAAACGTTTTACAATCTGAATTTTCTGGCCAGTCTTTCACCAAATTATTGTATAAGATTTGCATTTTTAAGTTTTTGTTAGTGAGGTAGACTATATGCTAATTTCGCAAACATTAACATATATAGGGCCTTAACTAGAAGGGGACTGAGCCTATTAGCCCAATTAAGTTACCATTTCTGTAGTGATGTATAAAGTTCACATATAACTATTTTAGTGTCCGTAATTGAAAAAGGGGAAATTATATTAAATAGCAAACTATTTATTTAAATTAAATATTATAATCACAGTTTATTTTAATTATAATTCGTAGCAAACATCCTCTTTTTTGCCGTCTGATTGGTATACGATAAGCCGTATATAATTAATCATTTTATATATTTCCTTATTAAATATATAAAATGCGTTTGTGTTTGTACAAAAGCAAGAGAAAAGTGTATGTACAAATACATATATTTTCGTCCTACACACATGTAATTATACAAATACAAATCTTATTATACAAATTACAATGCATAAATGAATTTATACAAAACTGAACAATTTGTATGAAATTAAATGTTTGAAGCGAATTATACAAATCAAAAGCTTCATAGCTAACACAAATTTTATTATGGAGCGCAATTATTCAAATAATAGCTATAACATAAAATTATAATCGTTATGTTTGTTATATATGAAAGTTGTTCATAAAAAAATAGTCACATATTCACAAATAATTAAAAATTAAATTACCCCTTTTTAATACTCGTAAAATAAAATTTGAACATAAATACCTCAAACTTAAAAAGGTGTTAAAAAATCCCCTTGTCAACTTTCCTGCTCTACTTTTTAAGCTCCTCGATTTATTTGTTGGAAGTCCGAATTGCATCAGTTTTTCATTAAATTCATCAATATTTTTCACAATTAATTTTAACGGATAAAATAATTAATTCACTATATCAGGTACAATTTTCTTAATAAATTTATTAAATATAATATGAACAAGTAAATAGAAACCGAGGAAGTATGTCAAAAAATATATATATAACTATGGGGTGGGGGTTCACTATTTTAAAAATGAAAAGAAATCAGAATACTGATAAGGAATTGAATATTAATTTGTCATTAGTGAGTAGAAAGAATCAAATCAATATCATATCAACATCGATATGCTTCACATATCAAGCTGGAAAAAAAGACACAAATTCTTTCGATTGTGAAATTACCTCATAAGATTAAATAGTAAATCAAGAATACTTCATATTGAATATGTATCCTTAAAAAAAATTAATGAGATAGTTGAGATTTCTAAATTCAAAACACGCTTAAAAATATCATCATACATCTAATATTTAAAAGTTTTTGCCTGCTTACTTGATCTTCATATTTTAAACTCCTTTTTCAAAAATTCTAATTTCGCTACAATATTTCACAAGAAATATAAACTTATACGTAAAAATTCAATAAAGTTATAACAAATTATAGACATATATATATATATATATAACTTTAAAAATATAATGAGTCGATACTTAAAAAATTATTAAATTTATAAAATTTAAATCTCAAATATATCGTTTTGATTCTGATTGGGCAAAAAATCAATTTTCGACCTCGTGAGTTGGCGCTGATTCAACTGGCGCTTTGATCCCCACATAACATATTGTGCATGTAATTATCAAAGCAAATAATTTTTGTTTAACAATTGGCTTAACTCTTCTTCCTGCATGCATAAATTAAATAAAAGAAAAATAGACTAAAATAGTAAAAAAAAAAAAAAAGAATCAGATCAGGATCACATCCTTCTCATATCAAGCTGGAAAAAAGGAGACAAAAAAAAATTCGATTCCAAGTATCTCATGAGATTATATATATAATCTATATATAATTTTTTTTTAATAGAATGGATAAAATCTGTCAGTTCCGTAAAAAATTTTGTATTTGAGCTCTTAAATATCACGTACCTATAGTAGAATGTATAATATATCTCTCTATCTTATAACTAAAGATTTGGGAATCGAATTTTGGAAGTAGAGAAATTCTTTATAAGAAGACACTTTTAATTAATAATTTTTTGTTTTTTCAGAAAGTCACTTTTGTTCTTGATTTTAATTTTCTTTTTTTATAATTGAAATAAATAATTATTATTACTTTGAGTGATCATTTAAGGAATCCGTTTATTTTAGGGAAAATTGTATATAATAGCAAACTAATAACCTAAATTAAATGGAATAGCTAGGGTTTGATTTAATTGTGCTCCATAGCAAACATTAGCTAAAATTTGCCAGCGTCTTTCTCCCAAAAATCTCGCTCGCCACTCTCCATTTTCGCTCGCCTCTCTCGCTTTA
Source organism: Solanum pennellii (assembly GCF_001406875.1). Classification (NCBI taxonomy): domain Eukaryota; kingdom Viridiplantae; phylum Streptophyta; class Magnoliopsida; order Solanales; family Solanaceae; genus Solanum; species Solanum pennellii. Next base: position 56,888,313 of record NC_028642.1, read on the forward strand.
TACACAGAAGTGTATAATTCTGTTTCTGTTTTGTATAAAGCGAGAGAAAATTGTATATACACATGCAAAAATGTATATCTTCGTGTTATACACTTAATTATACAATTTACAAACATTTTACTTCAAATATTGCAGAGAAAAAGGCCAACGAATTATACAATTGCGAATTATACAATTGCAGTGAAATACAATTTTCTCTAGCTTTATACAACAGAAGTGTATATATTGTGTTTCTGTTTTTGTATAAAGCGAGAAAAACATATATCTTCTTGCTATACACTTATAATTATGCAATATACATACATTTTAATTCGATTCAACTGTATGCAAAACAGATTATACAATTGCAGCGAAATAGGCCAGCGAATTATACAATTTAGGCCAGCGAATTATACAATTGTATATGTATAGCAAATTATACAGTTTTATGTTTGCTATGGAGCGCAATTATGCAAAGTTTGCTATAGCATACAAATATGAAATTTTTGTTTGCTATATGTGAAAGTTGCCCTTTATTTTATATAACATAAACTTAAATTAACCAGATTAATAATTATCGAATATTAGTAGATATACCAACAATAAAATATCAATCATAAATCGTATTTTCTCATTTTTTAGTAAGGTGAATCGTATCTCAATTATTAGTGAATCCAATTAATAAAATAAACAATATATTAGTAGTTGGAAATTATGTCAGAGATGAACTTATCAATTTCATAACTTAAGTGCATCAACTACAATATCAATCGACAGACAGATCACTGCTTTTATTGTTATCCAATCAAAGTAAGTTAAATTTGTCTCAAAGTTGCCTTGTCGACATCATGATATATATATGTTATTTTTTTTTACGAATAAAAATAAAAAACAGTACACTTATTTACTAAATAAAATAAGAAGATGCTCCGTACATAACATATACAATATATTAAAATCCACTTAAACACTTCTTTCCACTTATGGTCCCCTTGTTAAAGCACTTTTTTTTTCAGTATAAAGCATAACACTATTATTATATTATATTAAGCTTGATATTTCATCCCAAAGCACAATTCACGATTCTTCAACATAAGTAGGTCCTTTAGCAAAAAGACCATGATATAAATCCACTTTAACTCTATAAAAGAAATAGAGAAAGAATAAATTTATCAAAAAGCTACACAATTAGATATACTTCATTATCATATATATATTATAGTTATTTATACTTTTAAAATATTATGTATTTTATCATTAATTAAGAGTTTTCTACGTATCTTACACTTGGGTATACATATTTTTGCTATCATATACACTAAAATAGAGAGGGACAAGCGAGATTTGAGAGGGAGGCGAACAAGACTTGAATGAATCACAAATATATGTGAATCACACTAGATACATGTATCTATATGCATCTGGAGTGATTCACATATATCTGGAATACCAGATACATTAGAGAGTGGTGAGCGAAATGGGAGAGACGAGGAAAGCAAGCGAGATTTGATATATATTCTAGATACATGCGAATCTACTTGGATACAGTGTATCTAGAGTACAAATTATAGCTAAATTGACCCCACATATCTTAATTATAGGTATTTGTACGTATTTAAAGGCACCAAAATCTAGTAAGACATGTAATATTGCAAACTAAAATATATTTAAAAAATTAATTTCTGAATTAATGAAATTTATGCGAGTTGTCGTAAATTTAATTCATATATATTCATGTTTACACCCAACTAATAAATACAAGACAAGTTTCTTCATTTTAATATGGAAAAATTACTAAAATGCACTACTTTAATTTATTTAATTTCATTAATTCCCTACTGATGTATTAAATTACAAAAATCCCTTTTTTATCCCAAATGATACTAATTAAATTTTATACTTTAAATTTCATGTCCAACACATAAAAAGATACTCAAATTCACAATTTAAATTAGATACTTAAATTTTTATATACTTATCAATATTTCATATAAAGATGATACTTAAATAACAGATGTATGACAGTATGATACACATATACTATTATTTGATACCTTAATATATACGAAATATAAGTAAAAATGAAACAAAGAATCATTCTATCACGTGATACTTACAAAATACTATTTGAATCTATATATAAACGAAAAATTAAATTTAAATAAGTTTCTTTGATACATTAAATTTCATGTCCAACAAATAAAAAGATACTCAAATTCAGAATTTAAATTTGATACTTAAATTTTAGTTACAATATATCATCTCAGCGGAGCTCCGGCGACAAATACTTATCAAAGGGCATCGTTATTATATATCCGGAAAAAATCGTTTATTAATATATCCCCTTCACATGGTACTATTATTGTTGCTATTTTTATTTTTTCATGGAGTTGATTTGCCCAAATTCCTGGGAGTGAAATTAGTCACAAGATTAACTTAAATCAAGTGAAGGGAAATCAGTTACCCTTGATTTTAGCTATAATAGTTACAGAAAAAAAAATATTCTGTCATTTATATTTAAGTATCATTTCTATTTTATAAAGTATCCGAAATTCTTAAAAATAAGGGATTTTTGGTAAATATTGATATTATAGGGATAGAATGTAATTTATCATTTACAGTATGTCATTTGCCTAATTTTTACTTTTAATATTTGATTAGTAAGTTAAATTTTTGAGGTTAGTGTGAATGGATTGTGAGTAGAAAAATCAAACGCTTGATGTCCACAGCCCACAACATTATATTATATAAGAATAAAAAGTATATATATATCCAACTTGTTGATTCACTTTTAGTTATCACAATCAAATTGTATAGTGTCAGTGGATATTTTACAATTAGTTGCAACTTACGACCTTTACTTGTTATTAGGCCAATTTGTTTCTCAAATAAAGTATATACAAAAATTTGTCCTATGTTCAAAACGTGTGGGAAACATGATTGCAATTTGCAAACGCATGACAGTGAGTACGTACGTACTTGTTAAAATGGTAAATAAGTAGTTTCACACTTACGTTAGAACTTGGTACGAAAGATAATATTTTTTACAAATAATTTCACACTTGTAGTATATTTAATTTGAAGGAAGATGTTTTTTTCTAAACAGTGAGATAAAGAAAAAAACATTTTCATAATACAATAAAAAGTATATAGTGTCGTTTGATATGTGAGATAAAAGTATTTCATCTATCAAGACAAATAGCGAGATAAAATAATATTTAAATTAATTAATTATCTCGAGATTATTATTTCTATCCATCTCTGAATCCGTAATAAACGGATAAAAAGACGAGACAGGCAAGTAGACATGCCATGACTCATGTCCTGTCACATTAAGGAAAAAGATTAAACTTACATAGCACTAATTCAAATGTGCAAGTGTATCTTTGTGCATGTACCTCACTAGTCGACACATCCCACGGCATCTTGTTTCGTTTTTTTTTTAAACTTGAGAAGCTACATATTTTCCACTCTGCTTTCTACTAAAGTGAAATTAAATTCTACCCCCTTTTACGTCCACTTTTATAAACGTAGAAAACGTGGTCGCTAATATTTCCAATAATAAAAACAATGCTATTATATTTATTAAATTTTTTTATAGTTTAAATTTCAAAATAATTACATATTATCTCACTAATTAATAATCTCAAGTCAGAAATATTTAAATACATGTATTTTGCTACAGTATATGTTATGAAGTATTCAGCAATCGAGGGAGAAGGACGAACGAGAAAGTCAATGCAACTCAAGTACATATAAATCTCGCTTGGATATAATACGATGTATCTAGAATAAATAATATCTATGTTTTCAACAAATTTTAAACATATGGAAAATAAATAAATCATACAAATAAAATATGAAGAAACATAAATTTTATTGATTAAGATAGCGGGTATAATTCTGTTGATCCCTTGATTCTACTCTCCTAGGATTTATCCATTATTCGAGGGCCGTTAGTGGCGTATTTCTCGAACTAGGATGATTTAGATTTGACCTCTCCATATGAATTATCCATCAATTTGTGGAGTATTCGAGATCTTGATCTTTGTGGATTTTTCGAGATGCCTCTTAAGGGAATTTAGTACCCTTTATATGGGCATAAATTAGGGTTTAGGGTTGAGTAGCATCCAAGAATCCTAATCTGAATTGAACACAATTTGTAGAGTCCCAACTCGAATTGAACGCATCTTCTAGAGTTCCACAAAATTTCAATGTCTACAATCTAATTTGACCTCAATTATTCACGGTACATTTATCTGAAAACGCAAAATACATGTAATCTAAAGATCGAAATCGATCTACATATAAAACATACAATATAGTATAAACTTGTTGAAGTTTGAGATAATTAGTTAGCTAGCATGTCAATGACAATTGACAACCATATATATGTCAACTACAATTTTGAACCTTACAAACACTAATGTATCACTTCTCATTTCTCAAGGGAACATGTTTGGCCATGCGATATTTTATTCCTTTGTATAAATTGACAAGAAGAGATCGAAGACAATGCAACTAGACATGTTAAGCATATGGATAAGTGTTAAAATGAACTAATTATTCTTCAGACAACTACATTTTTTTTTGTCTATCAAAGTGCCAATCTGTCTTAAAAAAAGTATTATTATATACTAAATGTTTGTTCATGTACCAGTTAGACTTGCCGACGTCGTTTTGTCATATGTAACTTGCCCCATGTTGCCGACATGGGCGACATTAATTACGACTTCTTTTTATTTATCTATTTACTCCACATAAATATCAAATCAATTTATCAAAATCGTATTTTTTCACTTTTATTAGTTATTTTTTTCTAATTTAACAATATGTATATTGTACTTATCTGAAAATGTCAATATATAACACCTTAGATTAAAAATAGTTTTTTCTAAAACTCAAGTCTTAACCAATGAATAAAACAAGGAAAATGCGAGTAGTACTAATTTAATTTAGTAGGAATAAATCAGAATTAATTACTTAATTCTTTTAATCGCTGAAAACAATTTATATGAATATTAAATTGTATCTTAGCTTGATAGGTGTCACATAATTATAGTATATAATAATAATATTTATCAAATAATTTGCAGCACACAACACACGCGCACTTTATACGTAATGCTATATTAATTGGAATCCACTAATTTTTAATCAATAATTACTTCCCATTACACAGTGCAAGTGCGTAACTACAAAGGACTACCAAATTATGTTCCTCTAAACCAAAATTACAAAGTAAAGAATAATTCTCCAGAGATGATTAAGAAATATTAAAATGATAAAAATAGCTAATTATCCATTGTTAGCCACTAATTTCTATAATTAGATTTTAATAATCAATAATTAATTCAAATGGAGCAAGTGTTATAATAGACAATATACGGCGTATGACAAATGACAGTTAATTTCTTTGTTTCGTATTTCCTCCCCTATTTATATGACTCACGAATCCCAAAAAATTGTGTTTTATAACAATACAATTTTAAAGTACACATCGTACTATTAATGAATAATTTATGACCATTATAAATATATTTTTTTAAATTTTACGTACGTCAAATCAAATTATATATCATAAACTAAAACGAGAGCAAATAAATATTTATTAGCGCACGCGTAACTCGTGTCCCCCTTCACGTCGCTGTCCTTTATGGTCATCCACTAGCTGTAACGTAATGTCCTTTTCTAAAACTTAAATAAGTACTCTAACTAATAAATTTCTCGGTGTTTAATTATTTGTTTACTGTTTTTTTAATTAATCTCTAATTATTTATTTATTTTGAGAAATTAAAAAAAATAATTTTTTTACATATTATACCTTTAATTAATTATTTTAAAAAAAATAAAATTTTTTCAAAATTTTAAATTTTTAATTTCAACCACTTCATAATTAATATAGATAAAATGATAAGCTCTCTGAAAAAAAAGGTTGTGTCACTAGCGAAAAAAAAAAAAAAAATTTGAGTACGTAGATTTCTGGTTTATCTAGAAAAGTAGGATTGAAAATCCCATAAATATCATCCTCCTCTTCATTATAAATAGCAACGCCCTCTATTCACTTCTACTCATTCACTCACTTTTACATAAATTCTTTAAGTCATCATATATAGAAATGGCTACTATTCTTTTTTTCTTGATTTTGGCTATTGTGTTATCAATTCTCTTTTTTCTTTCTAGACTTAAACCTTATTGTGAGTGTGAGATTTGCAAAAGCTATTTGAACTCTACATGGTCTTTAGAGTTCAAAAATCTTTGTGATTGGTACTCTTATCTACTCAAAAAATCAGCCACTGGTACAATACATGTACACGTTCTCGGAAATGTAATTACATCAAATCCAAACAACGTCGAATACATGCTCAAAACAAATTTCGATAATTTTCCTAAAGGAAAACAATTTTCTACTATCCTCGGCGATTTATTAGGCCGAGGAATTTTCGCCGTAGACGGCGAAATGTGGAAGTTTCAACGGAAGATGGCAAGTTTAGAACTCGGAAGCGTATCGATACGTTCGTACGCTTTCGATATCGTCAGTGACGAAATTAGAAACCGGTTGATTCCGCTTTTGGAAAGTAATATCCATACTGTTTTAGACTTACAAGATGTTTTACGACGTTTTTCGTTTGATAGTATTTGTAAATTTTCATTTGGTATGGATCCTGGTTGTTTGAAATTATCATTACCAGATTCAGATCTTCAAGAGTCATTTGATTTAGCTTCGAAATTGTCCGCTGAAAGAGCTATGACGGTTTCACCTTTAGTGTGGAAAATTAAAAGGAGTTTGAATATTGGATCAGAAAAGAAGCTAAAAGAAGCGATCGAAAAAGTTGATGTACTTGCTGAGGAGGTAATAATTCAGAAAAGGAAAAACGATTTTTCTTCCCAAAATGACGTTTTGTCTAGGTTCATGAGGAATATTGATGATGATAAACTCCTTAGGGACATTATCGTCAGTTTTCTATTAGCGGGTAGAGACACTGTTGCGTCCGGACTGACTACTTTTTTTTGGCTACTAGCTCAACATCCACATGTTATCAATGAAATTCGAGCCGAGTCGAATCGAGTAATGGGAAAAACAGTAAATGGAAGTCTAGCTACTTTTGAAGAAATTCGCGAAATGCATTTTTTGACTGCAGCTATACATGAGAGTATTAGGCTATTTCCGCCTGTTCAATTTGATTCGAAGTTTTGTCAAGAAGACGATACGCTCCCTGATGGTACGTTCGTGGCTAAAGGGACGAGGGTGACGTATCACCCATATGCAATGGGGAGGATGGAGGGTATTTGGGGTAAAGATTGTTTAGAATTCAAGCCAGAAAGATGGTTGGAAGACGGGGTTTTTAAGGCACAGTGTCCTTTTAAATATCCCGTTTTTCAAGGTGGTGTTAGGGTTTGTTTGGGTAAAGATTTATCTATTGTGGAAATGAAGAGTGTTGCTTTGGCTTTGATTAGGCAATTCGACTTTCAAGTTCATTTGGCTAAAGAGCAGGCACCTAAGTTCATGCCGGGCTTGACAGCCACCGTGAGAGGCGGACTTCCCATCGTGGTTCAAAAAAGACGAGAACAATAGACAGTGACACGAAATCAGGATTTAGAGTCAGTATCGTCATATTGTATAACTTTTGTAATTAATTATTAGTTTATACTTCCATCTTTTGGCTAGCGTTTTAGGCTTAGAGCAAGCTGAACTATGTGTATATAGACGACTAACGTCAAAAGAGCTTATGACTTATGATGATCTAATAACAAAATTGTTCAACAAAATATTGGACATATTTCACACTTTTTTTATCTTGATATATGCCAAATGCAAACTTAGATCTTAACAGAATCATTTAAGTGTGGGTTCAACATAATCTAGCTAGTAACTTTGCTCTAATCTAATACATATGTTTGAGAGTTCATAAAATTTCAATCATGAATTTACGAAAAACGATTAAAACTCATTCCAAATACTAACACTAACTTAGCGGAGAGACCACGAGTTCACGAACACCATATCTTGTTAATATTGAAGACTCTGCTTGTTTGATTTTTCTTTAAACAAGATTTGTGATCCACTTTAAGTGGCTTTCAATTAGCTAATTGACCTTATTAGTAGCCACATGAATAACATCAATAAGCATAAAACGTTTAATTAACTAGAAGATTGAAATAATTAATTGTGTCGGTTATATTCTAAAAATAGATGTCAATGTTCGAGTTGTCGTGATATATTGGCCATGTTAATTAAATTATTTTTAATATATAATTTAGCAGGGGAATAATTTGGTCAATTAAGAATATTGAATTTCCATGCATCTTCTTCCATCAGAATCTGCAATGGTCGCAGCTAGGGTGACAAAATGGTTAAAATTTACGATTATTTTTATATTTGGAATGAGTTAGATATTCAATCAATTTTAAATTGAATCAAATATAGATTAATTCATAAAAAAAATACGGATAATTCGTAGATATCTATCATATTTGTTAAACAAAGTTATCTTGACCATGTCAATTTTCATGGAAGATTTATCACACTTTTTTGAAAATTAGCAATTCCACTTTATTTTTTCTTGATTTGTCAAAATAAACAAGTAATTAGGGACAATATAAAAGGAAATGAGTCAAAAAATTTTGGCATAATACATAAACATGACCCTTAACTTGGCTTCAACGGACAACTATGCCCTCCAACTTTAAGTGTGTACAAGTACACTTAAACTTATATAAAATTGAATGAGTAGACACACGTGTCCTACATGACATAAGACACATAAGATGCCATGTAGGTTATAAAATTGTCATGTAGGGTGCCATGTAGGATGATTATGTTCATTTGTTCAATTTTATACAAGTTTAAGTATCTACTTGTACAAACTCAAAATTAGAAGTTATAATTGTCAACTAACGTCAAATTAAGGATCATATTTATGATCCTCTCATATTCAATCTGATGTCCACTTAGCCACCCCTAATTGCAGCTCTAAAACATGTGATTTACCCTTTTTTAATTCTTAATTATTTTTGTCAACACATTTTGTGGGTTTAAATAATAGAAGGCATGTGGTATTAATTTCCACCAATTATGCTGCAAGAATAGAAATAATTTAAATAGACCATTAACAGGGGAATATATCCATGTGACCTTTTTTTTCATCAATAGAAGAAAATGTCAAAGAAGCTTTCTATCAAATTTCAAGGGTAAAAGTTTGAGTTGTATTTTTGTTTTTATTTTTTAGGCTTAAAACATATCAATCGATGCATTAAGCGTTTTTTTTATACTTATGTCAATAATAAGGAAAAACCTTACATATTTAGTTATTCGTACACATTTACTATATTACTTTTGTTAAGATATTTTAATTTCAATCTCTTATATTTAGATTAATAGAACAAAAATAATAAGAGTAACGGAAAAATAATAGGATTATTTGAGTTCACAAAATTCACTATGTGCTTTGAAAAAATTTAATTCTATCAAGTATCCGAGGTTGTAGATTAATTTCTTTTAAGATAAAATGGATTAACCATTAAAGAAGTAGTGGTACCTCAAACTTTGATAGTTTCAACAAGCTCAAAACGATAGCAAGGAATCACACACAGTCCACAGACACGATCGACCGATTTTATTTTTATAAGAAATATATACTTGAGAATTCGATGCAGAAAAATGAGAGAGAGAGAAAGTCTCTCTGTCTATAGTCAACAAATGGTAAACGTCACAGCTCTTAGGAAAAAAGACAACCTCTCAAAAATGTCACACTTTGAAACAGATACAATCTTTCATAAAGATCGCATTCATTCGTAAAAGTCATAACCCTTCGTTTCAAGTTCACAGTTTTAAAACAAAACAACTATTATAAGTTGGGAAAAATTTACGTTGAGCTATTGACTGATCGTTATTGCTGAAATTGTGTGTATTTTTTCGGACAAAAAAAATCAATTTTAATCAAATTATTCTTCGCTTATTTGTTTGCCTATTATCATTTGAAACATTTTCTTAAACAGAATATTATACATCATACAACAAAACAATAAATAATGTCCTACCATGGCACACAGCCACTCAGTTGTTCACTTTTTTCACAATTTTTTTTAACTTTAATTTTTAAATTTTCTAATTTAGGTAGTTAATCATTTCTTTATATATAATTGTGTAGTGCATAATCTATTTTGTTTGAAATGGCAAAAAAGTTTATAGTAGTACATGGTACTTGGTAGTACACAGTAATAGTACATTGTGAATAGGGCATTTTGATGGTTCGATTTGAATCAGTTATATATTAAAATTAAAATCAAATAAATTTGATTGATTTTTGAATTTCTAAAATTATACCAAACGAAAAAAGTAAACGTCGATTTAGTTATTATCAATTTGTTTCGATTTCTTTAATTTCTTTCGATTTGAAGGTAACAAATTTTTTAAAGACATACATATCTTGATAAACACACATATATACAGTAAAAACTCTATATTTAAACTCTATATTGTAATTGCGCTAAAATTTAAGTGTTAGGCTTGAGAAAATTGTAAAGTTAAAGACTTAAGTTACTTAAAATTTAACAAAATATTAATATTTATTTATAAATAATATATAAATAATTATAAAATTTATATTTCTAATTTATCGGTTTGGTTTGGTTGTTTTTATAGTTATTTTTTAGTAAAACCAAACCAATCCAAATAGTATCGATTTTAAAAATTTAAAAACCAAACCTAACCAAATCAAACCAAATATCGGTTTTTTTAATTGATTTGATTCGGATTACAGTTCGGTTTGGTTGTTTAACCATAACATGAACAGCCCTAATGGTAAATAATAAATTTTAATGGAATTGGACTTAGGATTGTAATTAAGCTAAAATTTAAGTGTTCGGCTTAAGAAAATTGTAAAGTTAAAGACTTAAGTTACTTAAAATTTAACAAAGTATTTATATTTATTTATAAATAATTATAAATTTTAAATTTCTAAGTTATCGATTTGGTTTGGTTATTTTTGCAGTTGTTTTTTAGTAAAATCAAAACCAAATCAAATCGTATCGGTTTTTAAAATTTTAAAACCAAACCTAGCCAAATCAAACCAAATATCAGATTTTTTAATCGGTTTGATTCGAATTACGATTCGATTTGATTGTTTAACCATAACCATAAACAACCCTAGATATCACCATAATGTAAAAAAGTTTACGGCTAACCACTTTATGACTAACTTTTAGAAAATAATTTTATGAAATTCATTTTTAAAAGCTTTTTATTTTTTGAAAAACATAAAAATGTCATGGTCCTCAAATTTAAACAAGTGAAATATCTGATATACTATCATGAATTCTCTCTTTATAAAAAATGTCTTTGTTACAATATCTTGAATTCCACCTATTTTTAATACAAAATTCATAACAATGTTACAAATTTCAAAATTGACAACTATCTTCAATTTTAAACTTCAAGATGTTACTTTAATTACAACTTAAAAAGTCTAAAATTTTATATATATATATATATATATTTTTTTTTTTTTTGAATTTACCTCGTGACCATGATTAACTCATCTCACTTTCCAACTGTATAATAACGTGTCACCAAATTATATTCCATGCACCAAACATTATTGAAACATAATTTAAAAAAAAAAAAGATTTGTTCTACATGACATTGAATATATTTTACCTAATAATTGAATTTTATAATCTTACTAATACACAAAGGATGTTTATAAAATAATTGATAATTAAAAAAGTTGTTTAGCATTAACATCTTATTGAACACATTTTAAACACTAACATCGGATGTGCTTAGCATGTAACGTATTGAATTATAAATTATAATTGAGGGACAAAAGTAAACTGTTGTGTGCTAAAGTATATTTGGTAAAATAAACATTTTCTATTATATTATATACTTTTGGAATAAGTTATATTTAGTATTATTTAAATAATTGTATAATCAAAAGACTCCAAGAAGTATTTTTTTTTATGCCTGAACGAGACTGCTGCCTTTTTTTTTCCAACTAAGGTCAATTTTAAATACTTCAAGAAGATTTCCCATATATTTTAATTTTCGATAAATAAATAGAAAATATTGTCCTAATATCAAACCTCTCAATGACATCATCAGCTATAACAATGTATATTGTTATAGTGAATATATGGTATATGCAAGACTATTTCATAACATGAAAAAGTTATTCTACACAAAAATATGACTATTATATTAAAATATTATTATAGAGAAAATTTGTCATAGAGATTTGACCGTATATATATAATCTAAGCAATACAACTTGTTTTCACTTTTCGCAGCTTCTAACAGTAATATCATATTTTTTTATTGTATATTTTTAATTATTTTTTTTCAAAATATACATATATACATACATATATATATATATATATATATACTCGTACTAAACACATTTATTTCATGAAAATATAGCCGTGTAATTGCTCAGTGAATTTTGCTCTCACAACTCACAAGAGAAAAGATACACCATCTGGCATCTGCCCATTACATTATTTTAAAATGTATGTTAATATTTGTCTAATTTGTAAACCAATGAATGACTTATATTTGATAAGGATGCTTTTATAAAATTATTATTTCTATATTTACTGCCTCATAATCTATTATTGGACGGAGAAAGTAATTCATATCAACCTAACTTGCTACACTTGTGTGAGCAGATGTAAAATGTGGCTTAACTTAAGAAAATAACCACTGAACTCATGTAATTAAATATATATTGTTGAGGTAAGTAATTAAACTATTATAATGGCTATTTTTTCAAAAAGAATACTGCAAAGTGGCCTCTTAAGTAAAATGTTACTCAAAGAATAGGTGGATTAAATTTTGTAGACTAAGCCCATTTGGATATTTTTGTGGATTGTCCAATATCTTATAGGGCCTGGGCCTTCAAAGAAAATTAAACCAAATGGGCCCTTCCGCCAAAACCCTAGCTATATAATCTTATCATTCCTTCTTTCTTCATAAACCCTAGAAGCAGCACTAAAGGTCCGCCATTCGGAGGCTCACTTTGCTTAAAATCTCCACAGTACTTTCTCCCTCTCAATTTTCTATTGTTCGTAGTTTATTTTCTGCTCTTTCAGCGATTTTACCTGAATTTTTTGTTTGTTGTGTTAATTTTGATCAGAGAAGAGAAAATGAAGGTTATCGCCGCTTACTTGTTGGCCGTCTTGGGTGGCAACACCTCCCCTTCAGAGAAGGATTTGAAGAAAATCCTTGCATCTGGTACGACCTTAGAGTAATTTTTTTTTCTTTTTCCCATCTTACGGATTTGTTGCATATGGATCCGAAATGTGTTGCCATTTCTATATAACTCTATAGCGATTGATCCGTGAAGTTATTTATTAGTATGTCTATATAGTTGGTTTATGTGCCTAAATTACTTGTGCGATTTAGCTCAATTGCTAGAGATTAGATAATATTAGCGATAATGAGAGAAGTGCCAGCTTATATTTTGACAATTTTACTTGTGATTGTAATAGAGGTAGCTGAAGAAAAAATTGTAGGAATGGTGAAAAAATAGTTTGGTAGAGATTTTTCAGAAATTGGAATTTTTTGAAGTTTGTGAAAGTTATATACTAGTTCATATTAGTGAATTAGGGTTAAATATTTTGGGATCTAGGGAAACCCTTGAATGTAGAGTGTGTAAATTGGGACTGAAGAGTTGTTAGGGGTTATGGAATAGCATCAAGTTAAACTTGTTCCTTGCCTTCGTACAAGTTACCAGGTTTAGTAGTGGCTATTATGACTAAGGGTAAAATTTATTATTTTTGTTTTTCATGGTTCTCAAAGTAAGTTTGAGTTAGTCTGCAATGATGCCTGCGTAAGTTTATCCGTCTTGTGCCCTACCTGCTTGACCTGTCTGGAAGGAAAGTGCACTGTAATACTTGTTTTCTTTTTTCTTTTGCATTAAGAACCCTGCAGTAACTGATTCAACTTCAAATGTCGAAAGTTGATGCAATCTAATAATCTTGATGCTATTGTGTATTGTTCTATATTGGGTTTTCTCTGAAGTATCTTAAACTGATTACGTGTAATTTAGTTGATCCTACTGAACTAGTAGATAATGAATCCCGATTTTCACTGTTTTTATGTTGTCTTGTATGTAACTGGCTAAATGTTATTAGGTTCATGCTCCCATAATAAACTGTGCTGGCTTGTTGTTCTTAACTGTGATACATGTCTGCTGGTTTTAGTGGTTCATTTTGAATTAACACTCGTCATACATGCTGCAGTTGGAGCTGAGGCTGATGATGATAGGATTCAACTACTACTCTCTCAAGTTGAGGGCAAAGATATCACTGAGTTGATCGCTGCCGGCAGAGAAAAGTTGGCTTCAGTACCTGCCGGTGGAGGTGCTGCTTGTGCAGTTGCTGCACCTGGTGGTGGCGGTGCTGCTGCACCTGCTGCTGAGGAGAAGAAGGAAGAAAAGAAAGTGGAAGAAAAAGAAGAGTCAGACGATGACATGGGTTTCAGTCTTTTCGATTAGAAGTCGAAGAAATCAGTTTATGAAGTATCCCCTTTTCCATTTGTTGTTCCCCTTGAGAGTGTATTTTTAGGAGGTTTATTGTCTACTTACAGATTTTGCTTGAACTTAGAATTTTCATGGAAAACATTGGCAAACAGTTGAAATTATAATATGTATTTCAAATGTTCAGCTTGGTTCAATATATCTATCCTTTTCGATCTTACAATATTAAAACATTTCATTATACATGTGTTGTTTGATTTGAGTTTTTGGTCTTGATGTCGAAACCTTTATCGGCGCTGGAGCTTGGTATTACATAAATTAAATGTGTGCATGTCATGGTATTAGTTATTTTTTTATTGTAGTACAATTGACTTAGCAATTATTAACACCCTCAAAGTGAACATTCTGTTGAGGTTACATAGCATTTTTTTAACTTTTTTTTTATAATTTTGTTCTATTCTTAAAAAATTTAATAGACAAAGGAGTGGGTAAAGAACACGGACAATACCAGTGTTCTCAAAAACGTTTTTTTGTTGGGGCATACTAAAAATGTTTTGGGCCGTAAATTGAAGACATAGATTTATAGGGCGTAAGTTTTAGAATTTGGGCGTACTCCAATTGAAGACGTAGATAGGGGGTGCAAGTCCTAGAATTATGGGCATTAGATAGGGGGTACAAGTCCTAGAATTATGGGCATAAGCTCCAAGCGTTAAACGTACATGTTGATATTTCTTAAATAGTGATTGTTATACTTTTTCTCTGATTTATTGATTATTAATACCTTTCTCAAATAAAAATTGAGTAATATTTTTTTTTATATATTATATGTTATTTATTAAAATTTATTTATTAAATAATTGAAAGTTTGCTAATTTTCTTAGTAATATAATTAAAAAATATTTATTTAAATAAGACTATGCCCATAAAATATAATATATACAAGACTATGCCCCATAAATTCATAAGACTTACTCAGCATGTCTCAAGACTTACGTCTCGCCTCTTGCTGAAATGTCTAGCCTCATGCATTAGACAATACAAATGGATTCCTGAGTTTAATAAACTTTATATTAAATAAAGTTTTAATATCTCAATTTACTTGTTTCAATAGACATAATTTGATTCATTTGTAGTGTGTATTCCATGGTAAAGTATCAGTTATCTAAAAGTAATTTTCTTTTTGATCTATTTTTTATGTTTGGTAGGTAAATAAAAAAATATCATATTTTAAATCATCATAATGAAGGTATGATAATGAACGGAGAAGACACAATTAATGTGTAATTTTCCATTAATAAAATTTATTTTCGTTATTTTCATTAGATTAATTTTTTGAAAAAAAAAAACTTTTAAAATATTTAACCAAACTAAATATGGAAAATATGTTTTCTACTCCTTATCAAACTATGCTTTATCACAATTCCAATATGTATTTAAGTACTATTCAATATCTTATTCTTATTTTAATTTAATTGAAAGAAAAAGAAAAGGGTTAACAGTCCCTGGAATTCCAAAATCTAAAGTAGCAATTTTCGGTAAAGAATTACTCACGGTGCATACGATGGATGCTTCCGCCGCAGCGCAGCCACCTTTGACCACCCAATTGCAACCATCACATTCTCAGGTACATATAACTGCCGACAATCTCCGCACGTTCTCCGACTCTCTCACCGCTTTCCAACAATGCTTGAATGATCTGCAACGGCACATGAATTCAATACAAACCTCAATCAACTCTATGCTGCTTCCCCCTCAATCTTTACCTGCCTCATCATCATCACCAGCAGTTGCAACCCCAGCCCCGGCCCTGGCCCCTGAGCCAGAATCATCTTGGGAATCTGACCCCTCTGAAGACCTAGAAGAAGAAGAAGAAGAAGTCAACCAAGAGGAGAAGGTAGTGAAGGGAGAGGAAGGCGAGGAAGTGAATTCGCCTCACTTAGAACTGAAATTGCCTCCTTCAGAACTGAAATCGCCTCTTTCAGAACTGAAATTGCCTCCTTCAGAACTGAAATCGCCTCCTTCAGAACTGAAATTGCCTCCTTCAGAACTGAAATCGCCTCGTTCAGAACCGAAATTTCCTCCTTCAGAACCGAAATCGCTTCGTTCAGAACTGAAATCGCCTCCTTCAGAAGTGAAATCGCCTCCTTCAGAACTGAAATCGCCTCCTTCGGAAGTGAAATCGCCTCCTTCGAAAGTGAAATCGCCTCCTTCAGAACTGAAATCGCCTCCTTCGGAACTGAAATCACCTCGTTCAGAGTTGGAAATCTTCTGTGAAACGATGGACCATTGTGGTTTGCGGAAGTATATGACAACACATATCTCAAATTTTCGTAGACTGCGTGAAGAAGTCCATAAGGCGTTGAGACTTTCGCCTAATCCTGCAACCCTTGTATTTAATTGTATCGGTAAGTTTTATATTACAGCGGGCAAGAAGTTTGCTAATGAATCACCTTTGGGTCGGGGAAGGAAGGCTAAAGTATTGATTTTGGAGTGCTTGTTGTTAATGATTGGAATCTACGATAAGGAAATCGAGCTTGAGAATTGGGTGAAGGAAGAGGCAGAGCATAGAGCTTTAGCATGGTTGGAGAGGATGAATTCTGAAGGAGGAAAGCCTCAAGAAATCGATGCCCGAGGTTTGCTCTTCTTTATTGGGGGTTTTGGGATTCCAGATCAATTTACAAATGCGAATATCAGAAATTTGATTCAGGTAAGTAACCTTAAGTGGAGTTGTGATGCACTCAAACGATCAAACGCTCTCTTGGCGAAGCTTCCAGAAATAATAGAGGAAATGGTGGCAAACAAGGCAGTAGTTAAAGCTGTTCATATTGTCTATAGTGTTGGAATGGAGGACAAATTTAACCCTAGGACACTTTTAACAACATTTATAAGAGAGTCTAAGAAATCATTTGATAACATGAATGGATCACAAAGTGCACATCAAGGGAATATTGTAGCAAAAGGGAAGTACTTAGGTGATCTGAGATCGATCATCAAATGTTTGAGAATTCATGAGGTTGATCCTTCAAAAGTTCTTCCAGGATGGGAAATCAGTAAGAGAATAGCGAGCTTGGAGAAAGAAATCTCTGAATTCAATAAGCAGATACTACCTGATAAGCAGATAGCACATGGATCACATAAGAGAAAAAAGGATGGAACTGTGTGGTTGAGAAACAAAGAAGTGAAACACTCACATCCTTCAAATCCATGGCCGCCACAACATCACAGAGTTGCTAGTAATGTCATTAACAATAACACCTTGTTTGAAGGTGGTGTAACTGCTGGCCACAATTATGATTATTTTATGCCACCTTTGGTGTTGCATGGACCTGTTGCGGGCTCAATGCATGAAAATGTTGGTTATTCGCTGGCAGGACCTGTGAGAGGTGTGGCCATTGGTGGACCTGGAGCAGGTATATCAGCTAATAGTATTCATGCAGGCATGGATGTTGTCCCACAAGGAGTTCCGTATGCTGGAGGTCATGGAGGGAATCGAGTTGATAGCATACCCGGGCAAGTAGGAAGTCATGCTGGTCAATTTTATGGATCCGCTTATAGGCCATCAACGCCAAACACCAAAACCGGTGATACTTATAGGCCTGCACCATTCATGGAAAGCTCAAAGGGCTTGCCAAACACCATACCTGGTGATTCTAGTAGGACACCACCATACTTGAAAGTCTCTCCGGGGTTACCAAACACCATATCCAGTAATGCTTGTAGGCCTGTTCCGTACACGGAAAGCTCTAAGGGTTTGCCAAAGACCATATCTGGTGATGCTAATAGGCCATCACCAAAACTGGAAGGCTCTATTGCCAAAGACCATAAATGGTGATGCTTATAGGCCACCACCATATTTGGAAGGCTCTATGGGGTTGCCAAACACACCTCCACCACATCAGTTTGTTAATACTGTTCCAGCGACTGAACTAAACCAAAGCAGTGGCTCAAAGGCAGTTGATTCTCATCCTTCGTCCTCCTTGTACAAGCAGAGATAATTTTGAGTTGGCTAGGCATTAATTTCTCCCTAGTTTTCGTTTCTGTAGTATATAAAGCCAGTCTAGAACTGATTTTGGCAGTCTCTGGAATGCTTGTGTTTCATTAGCGTCTTTTGTCTTGTAACTTTGACACTTTTCTTGTGGTTTGTTATTTTTCCTGAATGATATTTTTGGTATAACTTTGGTAATTCATGTATGATGATAGGAAAACCGCATACTCAACATCTTTTCCTTGTCTAAGCTTACGGAATGACAGGATGGAGTGTTGAATGCCTATATATTGCTCATTCTCATCCCACTTTCCTTCTGATTTGAAAGAGTAAATTGTTTATACAAATAGCATGGCAATGTTCTGTTCAAGATTGGAAAGGTAGTATGAACATTGTTTTAATAGTGATAGCTTTCTTGAATCATTCATTTCAGTAATGATTTATGATAAAGGTTTAATCTACTTTGACAATATCAGAGAAACCCTTGGTAGATATCGCGAAAAGGGTTTCTTGGAAACTAGATGACTATACTAAAAAGAAACATTGACAATTTGCTACCAAGACAACATAGATATATAGTGAACTCTCCCCAAATCATCAAGAAAACGACTAAAGAAAAAGACTGCAAATGTCTAGATATAGACGCTTCAAATTTCTCCTGATAGCTTCCCCCTGTTATGAACCAGAAATGTACGTGTAACGCGTTTGGACTCCAATAAGAATTTCAATTATTTTTTCTGCATTTCAAGACCAGATATTGTCAAGATACTGTAAGGGAAAAGCTATACTCCGTAATCTCTTCAAACATACCTGCAACAAATCCAAGAATGGGAATGGGTTGCACTAGCCTTTGAGTGCTTTCAAGTCTTTGCCTGCAATAACCGATGGCATTAGCACCATTCTACTTGATTCCGACTTCATTTTGAAGGAATATTTAGTATCAGAAGCATATGTAACAAGAAGGAAATACATAATTACCTGGTATACTTGGTAAAAAGTGGATCTCGCATGAGGTACAACGCCCATAACATTCTTCGTCTTTTTAACTGCATAAGAGTGTTGAACAAAATCATCTTATTTCAGCATGCAAAATATAAATTTAACAGGATTCACTACCATTGGTAGGTAAATTCTGCACAGAAGAAGTGCGGGGTGCATGGTTGCCTGATGATGGAGGAGTGCATAAGAAAAAACCAGAGGGGAAATATTCCACCGATATGATAAAGAAAGAAACAAGGCACAGTCCAGTTCAAGAAAGAATCAACACCCAACAAGAGTCCAGAATCAGATCCAACGCGGGAAAAATGAGGAAAAAGTTAAAGAACAAATGATGTTAATCCAAGGAGGCATCAACTGCTATTGTCTAGGGTCAGTACAAGTGAACTTAGATTCCGTAAGAGGAGAAAGAAAATCGCTGAAATACTGAAAGTATCCTAACCTCGTCCTTCTCAGAGTCAGAAAACTGAAGTTGCGGATTTTTCCCGCTATGTTGAGACATCAATGTAACTGAGAGAATGCTATTCCCGATGAGGTCCACAGCCAGTGACACACACCAGGGAAACCACGACCGCGTTCCATATTTCCTCATCAATAGTACATACACAAGAGGCCTTATGATGAACAAAATCTCTCCCGTCACCAAGAAGCCTCCAGGAACACCTTTTTCAGATAAGAAAGTCCATAGACTAGGTCTCTCAGCTAGTTTACCTACAAAGACATTTAAAAAAAATTTAAAAGGAAAGTGAGAAAAACAATCACATCACTTGAATTTAGCTCAGTACAAAAAAAAAAACAATTACTTGGAGGTTCCATTATTGCTTGTGGATGTTGCATTGTAGCTTGCTTGCCAAAACTGCTTAAGGCAGTTATTGCCCTGTCTGCAAGATTCCCAGAGTTTTGCGCATTCAGTGTTTTTGTGATACAGGACTCTTCATTCCCTGTAGGCTTACCAAGCTGCCTCTTCGTTTCTTGAGGACTAAAAGAATCAGAATCATTTTCTCCATTTTCAGTTTCCCCTCCTTCTAAAAGCATTTTGTACCCAGTCTTCCTGAAGATAACCAGCCTAATACAAACCCTGAAAGGGAAACAAACAGTGCAATGATTTAGTCGTGAAGTACCAAACATATCTTTTGGAGAGTATGAATAAGTTAGATGGGACACTTACTTGACAGCCTCAGTTATGGCAATCAAATTCCATTTGTTCTTTTCACCATAAATTTGCTCAGCCACAACCTCAATTGATGTTTCCAAGTCTTTCAGCAAAGTAAGGCACAATGATAAAGGGATAAAAGAAGACTTTGCACATCTTGTATGCGCCTCAGTTGGACTTGTCTCTATTATATGTTCGTTCAAGGTAGAAATCATTCCTACAAGGGATGACACTGCAAGGAATAGACAGTTCAGCAAAAAAAGGGGATAAAAGCCATAGGAAGGAAAGTGAAAAAGGCTAAAATGAAAGCCTTTCTGTCCTCTCAAGTAATTCCTTATTCATGTTTTCATTAGTTAATACTCCATAGGAAAGGAGACGCTAAGCAAGAAGAACTTTTCGAATAAAGCCAATACTTTGCTAGTTTTTACACGAGAAAGACAACATGGAAAAGAGTGATCCCAAATTCAAAAGAGAAGAAATCAGTCTCAAAAGATATTAACTGTCCTAAAAGCAGAAAAAAGAAGCCTATTGTTACCAAAGTTTCACAAAACCTGCTTCTGGCCCGATTTCTGATTCAGCAAACTCATCTGGGAGGAACCACGTCAAATTCTGAACATACAGAAATGGATGAGGAACTAGTTAGTACATACATATTCTGCTGACAACCACATTTTATCTCTGTCAAGTATGAGGAAGCTATGTATGCAACAACAGACTTGAAGGAGTAAGTATGTAAATAATTTTAGAGATAGAAAATGGCAAAGGCGTCGACTATATGAGGGAGAACAACAAAACTATGATATCTTTTAATTTGGCGGCAATGTAACATCTCAAGCAATGATACTTTCCATCTAGTTTTCCGCAAAAGTACATGAGAAAAATGTCATTGGCTAATGTATGTCTTAATGTAAACAAGGAACTCCTACTAAGAGTAAACAAAGGGAAGAAAAAAAAAGAAGCTGAAGTGGGTATTGTGAGCACACTGGGAAAATTGTTCTTGGCTTGTATAGGATGTTGCTTCTCCATCTCTCACTGATTTTTTCATTTTTGGGAAGTATATTTTCCGTAGAAAACAATTTACATCATATACCAAACACAAAATATTCAAATACATTTTCCATTTTACCCAAATAATTGTATTTTCTGCAGCTAGCTGACCACCCTAACTATACATGTAAAATTACTTCTAACCCCCGTTGAATGGATTGCTAAAATGAAAGACTATCTTGCGTCTAAGCTTGTGCACACCTCAACTATATTACCAGGTTACCAACATTCTCCAACTAGTACTAATGTTCGGGGTAACTTGCTCACTCGAGCTTCACTAGCAGCTGGGTTCACAGAGCAAAGATGCCTCAAGAAACCATTTACTAACATTATTCGAGTATCTGTCAAACGATAGCCTACACCCTCAAATTCAAATTACTACAAGTAGCCCTATTATCCTGGTGCAAAAAAGTCAACATCTATGAAGATCGACATACTATTATGTGTAAGTTCCCCTGATGAGATTTTCCAACATGCCAACAATCCTTAGTTTCATTTACCAATCATTTGAATTATCCAAACTGCTGAGAAATATGTTAAGCTCAAACCAACACAAAACTACTCAAAGATACAAACTTTGAGAGGGAAACAAAAACCCCATTTAGGCACAGAACTGAAATCTATAAACTACACTCATCCAGCATATTAAAAATGAAGTCCAATTTCATTCTTGTTTTCACACCATAAACAAACAGAGCTCTTTAAATTAAATTTTAAAAAGAAGGGTTCTTACATTGGCAATAGAATCCAATTGACGCACAAAACCTTTATTCCTTCTAATCCATCTCTTATAAACCTCCATACCACCAAAAGGGTTTTGTCAAATCAAACCCAGATGTCAAAAAGAAATCACCCACCTCTGAAATTCAATTAAATGTAATGGGTCAAGAAAGACAAAATAGGAATTGAAGAACAAAACAAACAAATTTGGTATTAACATATTCATCAATCAATCAATAAAATGCGAGAGCAACACTACAAATGTAAAATGCCACGAGAAACACACTCTTAACAATTTGGTGATGGGCCACTGCACTGTGCACTAGCATAATTGTCACTCTATTTAACCAAACATGACAAATAAAATTTATAGAATATAAAAAAAAAAAAAAGCAAAATCTTTTATTTATCAAGGATTATAATAATTAAAAGTCTTTTTATTTATTAAATTTTGTATCTAGTCAAATTAAGACATTTAATTACTCGTTGAAAAACAAAGGAAGTCAAGTTTTATTAGATTAGGGTGTAAGTTATTAATTAAGATTTATATTTTAGTGAAATTTCATTTGTTTCAGTGAAATTTTCATGCATCTTTTCCTTTTTAATGCATTTCATAGAGATATTTAAAGAATATCAAAAGTTATATATAATGTAATTAAAAATCTTAAAATTAGAATGAACTATATTTTATGTAATTTTCTAAAAGTAGATGTAACTTTTTGAAATACCTTTTTATAAAAAATTGTATTGTTATATATAATTTTCTCTCTCTTTTTTTAAAAAAATTATGAAAAGAAGTACTAACTACTAATAATATAGTATAGGTTACGTTTTTTTCTTTTTGGTGTTAAAGTATAGGTTACGTTACTTCTTGTGTCTTGACATGCAATCTTATAATTACGGGAAAATATAAAAACCTTACCAACCTCTCATATTTATATGATAGACACCGTTTTTTTGAAATTTTTTATTATTCATATAATTAAAATAAAATAAGAAAGAAAATATATACTATATAATGTTAATTTTTTATATAAAGGAGTTTGAAGCTCAGTTGATTAAGTTACTCAATTTTGCTAGAGTCATGAGTTTGAATCTCAACAAATTTGTTTTTTATTTCTTTTGATATATTAAATAAAAATCGAAATAAATATGTAGCATTATTATATTTATTGAGATTATTCTTAGAACATAGATTTATTCGGAAAAAGTTTTATTTTATATTACTTTTTAAAAAAGATATAATAGTATACGTGAATATATATATATATATATTTAAGGTATTTTTAAGAATATTTATGTTTATATATTGATTTTGAACCTCCTGAATATAAGATTAAAGGTTGACTTAGTGATTTAGAGGTTCAAATCACTATTTTCTATTTTTCAAATTCTCTTAATGGAAATCCTGAATCCGCCACCAAACAACGCTAGTAAGAAGTCTCGTGTACGCCACTGATGAGGCGTGTTGTTATTACATACTATTACAAATTTGTTACTTCATGTTAATTTATCAATAATACATAATATATTAGGGCAAAAGATTTTCTACTTCCAATATTTAGTACATGTTATTAATATAATTTTTAGGTATGTGTTTTTCGTACATACATTTATCAATTATAAAATACATGTCTTACGAGCGCACCATTAATTAAAATTAAGGATCAAATTTAATTAGTTGTATAAGTTGTCAAATGAATTAACATTTCGTTTGGTTACTGATTAGAGTTATGCAGGTCTTAGCTATGCAATGTTTAGTTATGCAGTTATTAGTTATACAGGGTTCAGTTATGCAGGTATTAGTAACGCAGAGTTTAGTTATGTTGGGTTTAATAATGTGAGTATTAGCTATGTGAATATTAGTTATGTAAGTATTATTTAGTTATGTAGAGATTATAATACATGAATTATTATTTAGTTATGTAGAGATTATAATACATGAATTATTATTTAGTGAATATTAAACTTGTTGTAAATTATTAATATATATTATTTATAAAATAATAATACATGTTCATTAAATGTGGAATATATTGAATAATATATAATGCTAATATTTTGATTAGTATATGTACCATTAAAAAATATACAATTAATTTTTAGCATTAAAAAAATATTTATATATTTGCATAAATCAATGAAAACTATAAGTATATAAAAAAAAATTGAAAATGTTCTATATATGATAAGAAATAAAAATAACACATGTAGATAGGTAACAATAAAGTTTCCAATTAAAAAAATTAAAATAAATAAATGGTCAATTTATAAATAATAATAAAAACAACAAATGAATATATAGGAAACTAGTACAGTTTGCAATGAAAAACATTAAAATAAATTAATAGGGTAAATATGTAATTTATCATTTTAATACATGTATTACTAATACCCACATAACTTATTTCACCTTATACACAGATTCTCTCATAAGTTATATTGGTATTAATTATCTAAGACTACGAAAAGATGCAACTAAAAAACATGTTATAAGTTATATTGACTTTTATATCTGATACAAAACTTCTACCAAACATAGATAAACGTATGCAACTTTTTATATATAAATAAAATGTCATTTATACGATAGTCAAACGACCGCTAAAGGTTTGAAGGTTAGGTCATACAACATATGGTTTAGGTTTTTGGTCCCATGATGTACACAATTGTCCTTCCAAAATAAATTCATATCCCTACTTAGAGACTTCAAAGTTTCAACTGTCAAATGTTTTTTTTCTCTATGCATTTATATTCGAACTTTATACAGCTATGATTACTTTAATGTGCGTATGGAAAATCTAATAAAATGCTTTTGATTCGTTTAAAGCCTAACCTTCAAATATTTGATTAAAGATAAAAATTAGATAAAATTATCTAACATTTATCGTACAATTCAATAGAGTGAAAATGCCTTATAACCCTTAAGTTTGGTACCATAAAATAAAGTTATTTTAGGATTATCGTTTGATAAAAATAGATAATTTTATTTCTTTTTAGGAAAAATTATTTATATCTACAACTTAAGTTTTCTTATTCTCAATTTTCCCTACTTTTTTAAACTATTAAAAAAAATTGAAATAAATTATACCTTGATTTTAGTTAATATTTATAATTAAATATCAAACAACTTTTTTTTGGGATAACCTCCTAATTTCTATAACCAAACAGCCGCTAAATATTTGAATATTTTTTTTACCTTTGGGCAATGTCTAAAGTTGAAGGACGTTTCTTTCGAATTTTGAAATTGAAATCATCAAATTCCACCTCAACTTTTTCTCTCAAAATGAAAATAGTAACCAAAAAAGTCATAATTTAATTAAAAAGCTAAATTAAAAGATGAATAAACAGTCAAAAACACATTATTCTATCAACCTCCTTATGTCCCCTAGTTCAAACCCCCCCCCCCACCTCTCAAAACCAATTCACACCAGTAAGCGGACATGTCACTAAGTAGAGTTGGTCAATTATCGTTTTAAAATATTTATCACGTTTTTTTTATTTATATGTTTTTAAAAAATATATGAATGAAAAAACACGTTTAATTAGTTTATCTTCATTTATTTCTTAATATATAATTTTTTTATTAGATATTTATTTTATTTATGTGTCATAATTAAAATATTTATAATTTTTAATAATAACAAATGAAAAAATTATGTTTAAGTTAAGTTTATAAAATAATAAATATTCTAATATATAAATATATATATATAATAAAAAAGAATAAATATTTTAAAACAGAGGGAGTATAACATGTAATAGAGAGTGTACCGAGAAGCTTATTAAAGAAAATCAGCATTTCGAATAAAGAGCCCCATCTTCCCGAGAATTTAATTTAATTTATTGTATATATATGTGCACACATTTTTTCATCTAATTTTGTTAAACAATTTCAAAACTTAACCTTTTTTTCGATCTAATATTAAATAAGTATTCACTTCTATTCTATCTCACTTAAATATATCGTAAATTATAGTTATTATAGCAGTATGTTGCTGATATGATAATTTGAACTATAAAAAATAACCCGTTACAATCAATTAATTTTATTTTAATTAGACAAATTAGGAGTATACTTGCGTTTAATTGGGATTTGGAATACAATGGCCCCCAAATGTTGTTCGTCTCCGCAGTGTAAGATTTTTCCCCTTTTCCGCCAATTTGGAGTTCCCCAAACATAGGAAAGATATATACAGACAAATATACAGAGCAAAACAACAGTGTCATTTCTCGTGATTTTCCTCAATTCAATTTCACCCTTTTTCTCTCTCTCTCTAAAAGTGGTAATCACTTATGGGGTTTCTTCTTTTTCCTTCAAAGTTTTCAACTTTCTCATTCTTGAGTCTTGACCTACACCCTTCTCTCTCACATGCGCATACACCTTCAAATTACCCTTATTCTTCTTCTTTGTTCTATGGAGATTTAGCTTTCCTTTGTTTGCTGCTTCAGGTTGTAGCTTTATTTATCTCTTTTCATTTTCCTTATATGTTAGTTGTTTAAAGATGGAAACTTTATACTTGTCTTTCTTCCTTTTTAAAAAAATGTTTGCAGTTGGTAGTCTTAAAAGCTGCTTCTACTTTCTGGGTTTTGTTTCTTATGCTCTTGATTGAAATACATGTAAGATCCTATTTGCTTTTGTTGCCTCAGTTTCTTTTCATAAAGCTGGGAGAGATTTATTGTTTCTTGATCCCCTATTAAAGATTGAAAGGTTTTAACCCCTTTTTTTTTTGGGTTGCCTTTTATCTTATGTTATTTTTCTTATTTTATTGGATTTTTCAACTGAATATTTGGATCATTGTAGCTTGATTTGGTGGATTTTGTTTTGAAACTGTTGGGCTCTGAATTTGCTAAGTGCAAATGAAATTGTTGGAGCAATGTATATATACTAATGTTGTTTAGAATTTATGATACAACAACCTAGTGTAATCCGATCCACAAGTAGGGGTCTGGGGAGAGTAGTGTGTTGTTTCCTTGGGAGGTAGAGAGGTTGTTTCCGATAGACCCTAACTATTTAGAACTTAAGATGAAATGGAAAAATGAAGTGGTTATATTAGTTAATTAGTTTTGAGAATTAATGAGTGAGCAAGAGAGTTAAAGATATGTTGGAAACTTAAATGTTTTTAAACTTGTCATTCATGGTGGTTGTCTAAAGTAGTACTAAAATCTACACAGTTTTATTTTTAAATTGATTGTCTTTAAAGAACATATTTACAACTGGCTGTAGATGCTATAGATAGGTGTACAATGGCATGAATTTTAGCGGCAGGTTCATAATTTAGAAGATTGCTTAGTCCTTTATCTTCAACTCCCAACTGCAGTAATTAAAACAGAAGCATTAGAAAGGACATATGACATGTGGTGGTATAAATCCCTTTTTTTTGGGATTTAAATGACTTAATTTTACTTATGAATTACTTATTCATCTGTGATTTGCTGAACTTCTTCATTCGTAGCAGATAAGAAATGCTGCTGCCTACTGAATGCAGTAAAGAGGCAGTTGTCAATATGATCAACAACCATTTTTGGAGGTCTTTTGATGGACTGTTCATTTGTCTGCTTCTTTCTCTCCATATTGCTTAGTCTGAGACGGGTTAGATAGACTTTTGGTGGCCACATCGGACTTGCTTTTGTCCATCTTCTTAGATATGCTTCTAGAAGCAATGGGCGGGTTGCCTGGTACTAGTGAAATTACCGAGTCAACAGAGGACTTAAATCCTGCAATCAATAAACAGTATTGTATGAAGGATGATATTAACAAGCTGTTCGAAGCTATAGAAATTAGGACTCCCCGCAGAGGTTTGAGTAAGTCAGAACAGGGTGTCAAAGATGCTTTCAACAAAAGCGCAATGAAGAGACCAATGCGATCTAGCCCCTCTCGAGCATCAGGTTTTGATAATTCTGAGCCCGCTAGTTTGAAGCAGGCCTTCAGAGGATTATGCATCTCTCAGGCATCAGAGCTTGCTGCTGTGAAGAAGCGATCATCAAAAGCGTCCAGGCTGTCGGGCGTCTCAGAGACAGGAGCTGTCAAAAGCGTTTACAGACCTGTTGTTCAGGATAATGTCCCTGAACGTACCGTCAATGAAGGTGGAGGGAATTTAGTAGAGATATCCCTCATCCCAGATAGGAGTGTGTCAAATACTTCTGATCAGATTACTGAATATGAACATGTACCCACTAAAGAAAAATCTACTTATGCTGCTTATTCTTGTCATATTTCTAAAGGTGCAACGGAACATGGTGCAGAAATTAGTGAAATTTCAGATGGAAAGGAGGCTTGCCCTCGCTCTTCTGAGATCGGTTCTGGTTACTTGAAAGAAGGGTCAGAGCGGAAATTATTTCTGGAACTACCACAATCTTCAACTGCCACTTCTGCTAATAAAGTGGAAGCCCAGACAGTGTCTGCCTCAGATGAAGCTCCAACAACTGTAATCCCATCAGACAAAGAGCAGGCACTAGATTCTGATCTTGTCTCTTGCTCATGTTCTTCTATTACTGGAAATAAAGTCATGAGACCTACTTCTAGAAGTCCAAGTTTGATGAGACCTGTTTCCAGAAGCAGAATGTTTGTTAAGAAGAATGTCATTTCTGCTCTCACCAACAGTTCCAAGCAATCTAATGGTGGAATTGACAATTATTTGAGTTGTAGTACCAGTGAGATTCCTTGTCAGACACCTGAATATGTTGATCAGAGAGAAGAGGATAAAGAACCTTCAGAATCATGTGGTGAAAATAGTGTAGAAGTTAGCTCATCTATTCTGGAATCAAGTGTTACTAAACCAGGTCTCAGCTCAAGCAGTTGTAACAGAACAAGATGTATAGTTAAAAAAGGTGATGAAAGATCATTATCAAGAGAAAAAGGAGAGATATCTCAAAGTTCAAAGAGTAGCATTGGGGATTACAGCAGCACCACAAGCCTTAGCGAAGAAAGCTATCGTAGTGGGTCTAGCCGTAGTGGATATCGGCCTCATATGTCCGTAGATTTGAGATGGGAAGCCATTCGTTGTGTTCAGAAGCAGCATGGAAACATTAGTTTGAAGCAATTTAAGATGCTTAAAAAACTTGGTGGAGGGGACATTGGGACTGTTTATCTGTCTGAGCTAATGGGCACAAACTGTCAGTTTGCTGTGAAAGTTATGGACAATGACTTTCTGATCAGCAGGAGGAAGATGACAAGAGCGCAGACTGAAAAAGAAATACTGCAAATACTGGATCATCCTTTTCTACCTACACTCTATGCTCATATTACCAATGACAAGTATTCATGTTTAGTGATGGAATATTGTCCAGGAGGTGATCTGCATGTGCTCCGGCAAAAGCAAGCCAACAAGAATTTCTCTGAACAAGCAGTCAGGTTACTTTTATTATAGTTACTTCTTCCCTGAAACTTTTTCTTGTTTATGTCTATTCCTAATCTAGATTCCAAGAGAGTAGGCAAATAAATCTGCAAATAAAACTATGCTTTCCTATAGCAGGTAATATAGGTGGGCATATATATTTTGTGGTCACTCTCTTTTTCATGATTGCTCTCCGATTTATGAAGATACGCATGTCTTGAAGCCCTTACATTAAGACTTTAGAGATATCATTCTTCAATAAGCTAGACTCTTTTGCATCCACAAAATGACTTTTACTTGTCACTTGCTGATGGATAATAGCTTGCTTTATGCTATCACTTGTTTTATTCAACAAAATTACCTTTCAATTTGACTTAATCAGGGGAGGTCAATAATCAAACTAATAGGGAAATCTTTTACTCTGCTAAGCTTGAGGGGTTTCCCTGTAATTTTTGGAAAGTTCAGGGGTCTGGTTATGTCAAATAAGCTTCCAATTTCCTTTAATTTCTTCTTTTTGGTCATTCCATTTTCCAATCCTCATGAAGGATTGTTCTCTAGCATGTCTCAGTGGATTAGAACTCCTTGAATCTTTGTTTTATATGTTTCTCTTGATTGAACTTTGAAGAGTGTCCCATAATCTAGTGGATGCAAAATATTGAACGCAGCTAAAGTCAAAATCATTAGCAACTTGTCATATGAACAGAGATAAAAATCAATTCAACGGAAACATGGGAAGTGGGTGGAAAGGGTGAATCAAAGAAAAGAAGTGGAGAAGTAAAAAATGTAGTGAAAATATGTGAACAATGAAAGTGACTTGTCACTGGACTTGCATATCTTCTCCATGGCAAATGGCATCGGCATGCTTCATCGCACATCCAGAAGTGAATTCCCACTCTGTATGGAGACTTAATCAAGTTATTTTTTGGTGAAATGAGTTGTGAATACGCAACCTGTCTTTCCAGTAATTCTCTTACTTAGAGTATAGTATCTGAGGTGACACCTAATATGTCGAGCCTACTCTTTCAAATTTTACTGAATAACTTTCCCAAATACTCATGTTTAAGTAAATATCTTGTGCTTTATAAGTAACTTTGTTGGACAAGGCTTCCTTTATGGTTTTCAGTAATCTGGTGATGGGAGTGCAGTTTGTCATTTTAATCTCATGAGACACAGCTTCTGTGGTTTGCTATGTGATCTTGACATTATTCTGTTGTTCTTATTCTTTACACAGATTTTATGTAGCGGAAGTTCTTCTTGCTTTGGAATACCTTCACATGCTTGGAGTCATCTACCGAGACTTAAAACCAGAGAATGTCTTGGTTCGAGAAGATGGTCACATCATGCTGTCCGATTTTGATCTGTCTCTTAGGTGTGTTGTTAATCCTATGTTGGTGAAATCATGTTCGCCTGTGATTAAGCCTCCAAAGACGTCTAGTCCATGCTCGGAATCTAGCTGCATAGACCCCTTTTGCCTACATCCATCCTGGCAAGTATCCTGCTTCACCCCTAGATTTTTATCTGCGACATCAAAGACGCGTAAGCTAAAGGCTGACATCGCTGCACAAGTCACACCTTTGCCGCAGCTCGTAGTGGAGCCAACTAATGCCCGATCCAACTCGTTTGTTGGCACCCATGAGTACCTGGCTCCAGAGATTATCAAAGGAGAAGGTCACGGCAGTGCAGTAGATTGGTGGACCTTTGGTATCTTTCTATATGAACTGTTATATGGAAGGACACCATTCAAAGGACCAGGAAATGAGGATACATTAGCAAATGTGGTTTCTCAGTGTCTCAAGTTCCCTTCATATCCTGTGGTTAGCTCTAGTGCGAGAGATCTGATCAGACGGTTATTACAAAAGGAACCAGAGAATAGGTTGGGAGCTGAGAAAGGAGCTGCAGAGATAAAGCAGCATCCTTTCTTCGAGGGACTGAACTGGGCGCTAATACGATGTGAAACACCTCCAGAACTGCCTAGATTCTGTGAATTGGGAAATGTAATCCCTGATACCAACCAACAGAACAAGGAGATTGCCAAGTCTCAGAAAGAGTTCAAAAGTATAGAAGAGGACATTGCGTTTGAGATGTTTTAACTTTTACTAGACCTGAGAATGGATAGGTTCGTTTTTCTTTTCTCCTTTTTAGCAAAATATCTGTGATCCATGTAAGTAGTATATATAGCATAGTGTAGAATCCAGAACTTGGCGTCAATTGAAGAGCTCAAAATAACATGTTTCTATAACGATGTTTTGCTCGTGATGTGAAGCAGGCAAAACGAAAATCGGATTTGAAGAGCTACAAAATCAATTCTCCTAGGTCATGGTGATTCTACCAATCGCATTTTAGTTGAAGTCTCATATAAAGATCCACTGAGATATAATTGTCCTGAATTTTAAGTGAATCTAACCTAATATATAGCTTTTAGATTTGAAGGAATAGATAAAACTTTCAAAGAGTGGATAATACTATCAAGAAAATTTGATCTAATATATAGGCAAAAGCTCAACAGGATATTTAAACAGTTATGGTTGGATACACATAATACAGGGTTAAGGAGAGCCAGAAAATGACATGCTTATTTCCACACAAACACCGTTTAATACAAATATGCAGAACCCCTAAACAGAGGAGATAATGTGTTATTATGCTGCGGAGTACTGATAGCATATGCCATAAATCGGCATGTTTTAATATCAGCATCCAAGTGACTAGTATCAGCTACTGATAATTGAAAATCAACAAAAGAACAAACAGGTCGTTTCAAATTCAGCCACCATAGGAACAATGGTCGAGCAGAAGCCGCTATTTATTCCTTCTTCCCTATGCCATGAGACATGTTGTAGATCCCTCTCCCCTGAAATATAATCCAGAATACCATTAGAGTTGATTCGGGACATTAGATAAAGCAATCTAGAAAAATTTCGAAGAAACTCACAATCATAAACAAAGCAGAAGCTGCCAAAGCAGCTGGAATGGCCACTGAGGTGATCTTGTCAAAACGACCTTTCAAGTATGTGTGCTTGTGGACGTTTTGGTAAAACTTTTGCTTCTCAACAAGCTTTTCTCTGGGATAGAAAGGTGCTTCTTCTGACATCCTGTGTTATTCAATAACTTGTAAATTTACAATCTCATAATAAAATGAATATAACCAATCAGTTTAACCTGCACCATGTTAGGATGGTTAATATCCGCAACATTCCCTTCTTTTTATAACATATTTGTGGCACACTACGAGAGAAGTGAATCTTTCATGGATGCTTAAATAACTAAAACAAGCTTTGCATAAAATGATTTATTCTAGAAAAGAGGTGCAATTGAATTTGTAGTCCAGGACCAGGTATATAAAAAGAGGAGTCCATCAGCATAAAAGAATATTTGGAAGTGCATGAAATGCATATGGCTGAAGGCACACAGGTAGAACATCCAGTCATTTGAATAAAGTATATAAGGGTATCCACCAAATTAAGGTCTCCAGTACAACAAAGAAGCAGAGCCAGAGTGCTCTGATTGTTACAGACTTAATTGATGACTCTATCTATAGCAAGTAAATGAGAGTTTTTCCTTGAAACATAAGGGATGGTGATATATTCATCTCTGTAAAGCAGCATGAAAACTAATAAGATGGCATAACCAAAACAGACAGCACACCCCCCCCCC
>NC_028642.1:56921917-56923868 GCF_001406875.1 Solanum pennellii
CCCCCCCCCCCACCCCCAAAAAAAAACTGCCCCAAGAACCAAAATAAACTGGTGGTGATGGAACATCCCGTGCGATCTCCATTTTAAGTGGGAGTTTTCTCTGTTATCTCAAATGAATATTGGTAAGTTCTAATGGTGACTGTAACTCTTGAAGAAGAATGAAAAGAAATTATAGATGCTATGTCGAGCTGTAAGGCTGAGATGTGAGATGGTTTTAGTAGAATCAAGTTCAATGGATCTAGTGTAAAGGAAAACAAGACTCTAAGATTTAACTATTCAAAAAGAAACAGCAACATAGAAATAGGAACCCCATGCAAACGAACTATCTCTCGAATATAGATTTTGGCTAACTTCTCTGAATTATAGGTCGTCTGAACTGGTACAAAGTGTGCAGACTTAGTCAGTCGATCCACAATGACCCATATAGCATCAAACTTACCCAAAGTACATGGCAATCCTACCACAAAGTCCATAGCAATACGCTCCCACTTCCACTCAGGTATGGGCATCCTCTGAGTCATACCTCCAGGCTTTTGGTGTTCATACTTCACTTGCTGACAATTCAAACATCGAGATACAAAATCTACTATGTCCCTCTTCATACGACACCACCAATAGTGTTGCTTCAAGTCGCGATACATCTTAGTAGCCCCCGGATGAATAGAGTACCTCGAACTATGAGCCTCCTCCATGATCAACCTAGTCAAATCACCTGTACGAGGAACACATATACGACCCTTAATCCTCAAAACTCCCTCACTATCAAGAATTGCAGCCTTGGCTTCTCCTTTTAAAACCTTGTCCCTAATCTTACATAAATCACCATCATCAAACTGTTGAGCCCGAATCTGCTCCAACAAGGATGACCTAGCCTCCATATAAGCCAACACCTTACCAGTTCAGACGACCTATAATTCAGAGAAGTTAGCCAAAATCTATATTCGAGAGATAGTTCGTTTGCATGGGGTTCCTATTTCTATAAAATTTCCTCAATTAGGCACTCGTAGTTACCGAATAGTTAAAATATGTTGGTTGGCTTACCTATTGGTTGGGAATATAGGTGCCATCATGACTCGTGATTTTGGGTCGTGACAAATTTGGTATCAGAGCCCTAGGTTCATCGGTCTCAAGAGTACAGGAGCAATGTCTAGTAGAGTCTTGCGGATCGGTATGAAGACGTCCATACCTATCTTCGAGAGGCTATAGGACATTTAGGAAATATTCTGTTCTTTTATTCATTTTCGTGCACACTTGACCTTGTAGAAATTCTAATCTTGATATCTCATTCTCTCTCAGATGGCGAGGAATCGTACATCGGCAAGTGGTGGTCAGGATCCTATTCCTACGCCTGCTTCTGGGAACACTGTCCGAGGTAGAGGTAGGAGACGAGCTCGAGGTCGGGGTAGAGGCCGTGTTGCAGCACCTGTGGATGTTCAAGTACCAGTAGCTACTCAGGGTCGTGATAGGACCGTACCTCCTGATGCAGAGGTTATTCATGGGGATGTGCAAGATCGTGTCGAGGGGGATGGGCCAGCTCAAGCTCCAACTAGTACTATTGTCCCCCCAGTGCTTCAAGATACCTTGGCTCGTATGTTAGGAATACTAGAGGGGATGGCCCAGGCAGGAGCTTTGCCTGTCACTTCTGATGGCTCACAGACCCGTGTTGGAGGTCAAACTCCAGATCCGATAGTTGCTCCAGATTCTCAGACTCCCAGGACTCAGCCAGCTGCCGCTGTAGCTCCTCGTTTGGATAGTATGGAGTTTCCTGATATGACATCACATTTGGTGAACAAGCCTTCTATGACTATTGATGAGCAAAAGATGTTTGGGAGGTTCAGACTAATGAATCCTCCTACTTACACTGGTGATTTAGCTGAGGATGCATATGAGTTTATAGTTAGTTGTCATGAGAGGTTGCATAATCTTGGATTAGTGGAGTCTCATGGAGTTG
>NC_028642.1:56927067-56930200 GCF_001406875.1 Solanum pennellii
ATATATATATATATATACTTGTACAATCTAATAAATTATTTTCTTATATAACTCCCGTCACTACTTCTTCGTGGTCGGTCAATGAGACATACTGAGTACACGTGGTTTCGTACTCATACTACACTTGTTGCACTCTTTGTGGTGCAGATTCGATTCCAAGTAGGAGCACATCTCGAGGAGCAGTTTGAGTCCGAGTTTGGAGTGTCTTGGAGTTGTGGTGAGCTGCTTGGCTGTTCCGTGGCCCACACCTCCCTCTATCTTTTACTTATTCTGTTATTCAGTATTCAGACAGGATATCCCTTATGTTGGATTTGCCTTTTTAGTTTCAGACTTGCATCGTATTTAGAAGCTCTTGTACTCATGACACCATTTCTTGGGTAGTATTTTTTTTCAGTTTTTCCGCATTCGTACTTATAAGAACTCAGTGTTGGAGATTTGGAAATTGTTGTCTTTTCACTTCTTGTTAGTTAAGTTTGTTAAAATATGTTGGTTGGCTTACCTATTGGTTGGGAATATAGGTGCCATCATGACTCGTGATTTTGGGTCGTGACAAACAGCAACACACTGATCATATGACAGCCATGGCTTGCACCTTCAAATTCTCATTGAACAAGTATAATATCACTTCCTCTGATTAAGAGAATTAAGAAGAAAGACACAAATGCTCTAATCACATATGTTGGTGGCATAGTTAAATCAGGGGTAAAAAAAACAGGATGGTAATGTAACTCATATTAACATCAAAGGTTATATGGTTACAGATATGTGAAGTCCAACCACAACCATGTCTTAATGAATTAGCCAATTAGCTCCGTGATTTAAGTGATTTTTGCACCAAATGAGTAATAAGCATGGCTTGACTTAACAGCAAAGACATAACCCTTCCACCAGACTGTATTATTGTTCAATTATTCCCTAAGAATAATTAACCTGAGCAACCTTATGATTCATCTTCATGTTCATAAAATGAATTGAGCTAGTCTTACAGCTCGATGCTCCTATAGAAAATAACACGAGAAACCACAAAATCTAAAAGAGAAACCTAATAATCATTTTTCTAACGCACTGTTATGGATCGACTGCGGTTCTTAATTACCCCCAACATGACTCTAACTACTGAATTGAGTCATCTCGCTAACTGAGTCAACCCATGTTATTATTATCTTCATCTAGTCAAATACAGTCTCTCCTTTAGGAGCTGACCTAATAAACTACGCGAGCTTCAAAACTACGCAAAGATGAATCCAATCCAAGTAAAAATAGAAAGAAACTACACTATCATAGTTTACCAACAGCGAAAGAACCTGTATAGCAATGAAATGAATCCATCACAAAAACAGATCTACTTATAAACACACATAAAAAATTGAAAAACGGATCCAAAAAAGTAATACAAATTCCAACCCGTCTACTCAACAACAAATGATATATCATTAACTGCAAAATCAAGACTAAAGATAAAAAATTCACAACAAACAAACAAAAAGGGAACAGATTATGAATCAACGGGTCAGAATAAAACCTAATGAGATTAAGAAAACAGAGCAACTAGGGTTTGAAGATGAACTCACTTGGCAAGCGACGGAGAGAAAGCTGAAGACGATGAGCAGGGAGGCGTCGATGAAGAAAATCAATTAGTTGAATCGAGGCTAAAACCTAGAAAATTCCGATCCAATTGAATTTCCAATTATTTAACTTTTAGCCAACATTTTAAAAGTTTGCAAACATAAACACTCTTAGAATTTCTACTCTACTTCTCTCCTCCATATGCTATAAAAATAAATTAAAATAAGTTGTTTAAAGTGTGTACACATTTTTAAAGTTTTATTTATAAAATTATATTGAATATATCGCATATTAATTTGTTGCTTATTTATATTCATTGAGTAGTTAATGTTATACGTAGAACTTATAAATTTGAATTAATTTGGTCAAAAGAAAATTAAAGAATAGCATTGTCGGATTGATCTCAACCAATTTAGAAGCAAAATTATGTTGGTGAGATGTCTTTCCATTCAAATTATGACTACTCATCAAGTTCTATATATAAGTCATTTCAAAATTATAATATAATTTATACAAAAGTTTTGATAATTTATCTCGACTCGTACATTGTTCATAAGAATTTTCAAAACTTTGTGAATATATTCTTTCAAAGTTTTAACATAATTTAGAATCAAATCCTGACAATTTGTCAAGACTTATGCATGCAAAGCAAGTTCCTTATCTATAATTATATATATTCTTATGACAATTTATTAGAACTTGTGAACAATTTATATTAAAATTATGATATGTAAGTTATAATAAAATCTTAACAATCTGTTAAGATTTGTGTATGCAAAATAAATATGTCATTTATTAGAATTATTGATGATTCGACCGAGAAGCTATTTTTGTAAAAGTTATTTAAATGATATTCAACCTATTAATAATAATGAATTCCTTTCTTTGGGATTTTGACTATTCTTCTTTTTAAAAAAAAAAAAAAAAAACTTTTGGTAAAACTAAATGAAAATATAATATTAGTATTTCACTCGAACAATTTAATGGGTGATCAATAAATTAGTGACCTTTATTGCATTTTTTAGAGGTACTCGTCCATAATTAGTTTAATTGTCCATATTAATTGTGAACAATAACGGATGAAGAGTATAAACATTCTTAAAAAATAATAAAATATGTAAAAGATAAAGTGAACAATTAATATAAAACGAATGAAATGATAATTAGCTTCTTTACGAACTTACTATTGATATATACAAACATGTCATTTAACTTTCTTAAAAGGCTTATTTATGTCATCAGTTAAAAGTTTGACTCATTTATGTCATTATCGTTAAAAAAAGGTTTCATTCATGCCATTATTTTTTAACAATTATTTTGCAAAACCATTTCTTACACGTGGTCAATTATAATTCGGCAACGTCATTAATCTTTTTTTAAAAAATAAAAAAATTAATTCAATTTTTATTTAAAATTCAATTTTATTAAAAAAATCAATTTTTTTCCTGAATTATAATTTTTTAATTAAAAAAATTAATAATATGACTGAATTATAGCTAAACTTTTAACTGATAACATAAATGAACATTTTATAAAAATTTAATAATATATTTGAACCTTTCCCATA
>NC_028642.1:56930622-56949138 GCF_001406875.1 Solanum pennellii
TATATATATATATATATATATACTACGAATAATCAATGACAACTGGTACATTGTTAAGTAAGGAAAAGTACAGCATGTGTGGTAGGCACTCACTATTCAGTGATTTTAATTTCGACACATATTATATATTTTTCTAATAGAATTTTAAGAATTAAAATCATAACACATTTAAGACAATGCATATCTATTTTCTCCTCTTTTGTCATTTCCTCATTGGCTTATGGCCTTAATAAAATATCTCCATTGTCTTATCCAAATGCTGATGTATGGCACAGCTGAATTTCTTAGTACAGATCCCACTGCAGAGAAAAAATAGAAATAAACAATATTAATTATCACAATTAATGAATTGAAATTGTGAAATTATTATACCTAAAACAGTTAAGCAACTCTCACCCACCCTATTATTTAATTCCTTTTAGATACTAATTTTGAAAACTAAATATCTTTTTTTTTTGTTCATTTAATAAGATCAAATTTGATAGGTGCAAGTTTTTTTTGTACAATTTAGAGGTGGGTTCATAATGAATAGAGTGTTTTAGTGTGTGGTACCTTTCTTATGAGTTATGACCAACAAAAGATTAATTACAAGTTGGATTTGGTCCAATTTCCTCCCTGTTCCCTTGTCTCAACTTGAACTTAAAGTTCTAATTTTCTAATAGACCATCTCTACTAATTTTACAAATATCGAGTAACTTAAAATAAAAAAAATTATTAATTTTATGTCTACTGGAATTTGAATACGGATTTAATTGATCATTAAGCTACTATATTGTTGAGTGTTGACTCGGTTTACTTGCCTTGATTAACTAGTAGCTTTTTTTTTCAACTAGCTAGGTGAATCTCACAGATCCAATCATCCCCCTCTCCATGCCCCGAGGATCGATGGAGAGAGCATATGCGATCCAAAATTTAAACTCAGTGAATTTACTACACCCACCACTGATACAGAGAGACTCACATGAACTAACTAGTAGTTAGGTATATACCAATATAAATATATATATATCCTAGGAACTTAGTTGGAACAATATTGTTATAGTTAAGACTATGGTTACATATGACATGTTTCTTGCTGCCTTTCTATGACAATATCATGCCATAATTCTTAGCAATAGACTAAAAGTAAAAGTAGAACAATGACTACTAAGAGATTCAAATAAAAAAGAAAGAGGTAAAAGGGCCTACATGAATGTGGTTATCATTAAAGATCTAAATAAAGATAACATCCAATCTGTTTGAACCTACCTGGCAATCTCACTTTGATTGCCTTATGCTAAGGGAAGAAAACTCACCTAACTCAAACATGTGTGTATGATTCCCTTAACATGTCTCTCAAAAATTGCACTTCTTTTTTTTTTCTTGGAAAATTTTTTTTTAATCTTTGTAGGCTAATTGGACAAAGAAAATGATTGAACTAAAACTCATTTGTCTACTCTACACAGCGCAAATCAAAATTAGTCAAATAAATAACACAGAAAGAAAAACACAAGTACATACAATCTTCCAAATCTAGCAATCTATTAGTACAATAAAATGTCAAGAGACAGAAAAGTTCAATATACAATTTCAAATCTATCAAAGATCAAACATTTTTTTTTCAAGATGAAAATAAAGAAAAAAAAAGCAAGAACCTTTTCATTATTATGTGGTCTTAGAAGCATAGATCAACAATGAGAATTCAATTTTTTCTTGATCTTTGATGAGGAATTTGTCTTTATCATCTAGCCACAATCTACTATCCATTCCACTTCTTGTCCTAAACATAAATAATGCAATACCAGAAGCTGGATTAAAGAACCAATCATGAACATTCCACATTAGATCAATAAGCAATCCATCCAAAAAAATACTCTGATTTCCCCTGAAGTTCCATTGCAATCTTTTAACTCTAATCACCATCTTCTTATCAATATAAACTGACAAAACAGGATGTTTTAATCCATCATTTTCGCCGTTGCAACGAATCAAAACATCATGTAGGTTACCATTATCACAAAACTGAGCCTTAGTTGAATAAATTGTATTACCAGAAAAATGTTCTTGTCTTGATACCAATGAAAATTTAGCCATTGGAATTCCATTTTTCAACTTCCTTAATGATGCTTCTTCAGCCATATCACCAAGAATAACTCCAAGTTGTGAATCAACTATGATCAATACATAATATCCATCAATTGGCTCAGGACCACTACTTAAGTACCTAGCTCCACACAAATCCCAAATGATTTCAACCTTAAAATTATCCAAAACCATTGATTTACTCCCCTTCTTCTTCCTAAAAAGACGCGTATTCGTGTTGAGTTTGAATACATTTGGATGATCATCACCAAAGTGTACACTTAAGCCTTGTGTTACATTTGTTTTGCACCATGAAATTGTGATCAAGACATGTTTTTTATTTGATAAATTGACTTTGTACAAACAATTCACAGTGTTTTGTACTGAAGGAATTATAGAAGGAGGGATACAAGCAGAGTTTGAGTAACTAGAACAAGAAGTATTATCAGAAACTTGAACAGCATATTCATTGAAACAAGAAGCAAAATCTCTCATTTTCTTTTGTTACAAGAAGAAGAAAAGGGATCTGAAGGGAAAAAAATGAGGAGTTATGGCTATTTTATTTTATTTATAATATATATATATATATATAGAAAGAAATAAAATAGAGATTTGGAAGGACTTGTTTTTGGAATTTAATTCAAATTAGGAAATAAAAAGGAAGAAGGAACTATAAATACTCTTTAACTGACAACCCATGTAAGGTAGGAGTATTAAATATGATTCTATGTTTTTTTTTTTTCTTCTCTCTCACCTTAAAATTTGCAATTTAGGAGAAGGGCAAAAAAGGGAAATAAAACAAGAAACTCTAAGACTAATTTGTTAATTTAAGGACTATATTTATTTTATTCTCTTTTGCCAGTTCATCTGAGATACTACTAACGTAAAAATTAATTAATTTAAGGACCATAGATTAGTAGTGGAGTAATTAAGATGGATGAAAGTGGAATTGTGGTAGAAGTTTCATATTAATGGTCAACTCTCTTTTAAGGGTTCTTGTGTATCTCAATTAGTTTTACACGATATTTATTATCTTTCATCAGATTATTATATCTGTGAAGACAAAAATAAATAACAAAAATTACGTAATATTTTTTTGTCTCAATTAAATTTTAAACCTGTGACTTCAAAATTTTCGATCATTCATTGACTACTTAGACTGCACCTCGAATGCAACTCTCTCTTGTAATTTTATTTTAAGCGTTAGTGATAGATTAATATGTAATTTAAGTAAAATACATCTCGTCAAAGAATTATACACTCAGAATATTATTAAAATTTACCTTGATTCTATTACTATATTTTGAATTTTACCTTTTTCTCAAAGGAAGGTTAAGGAATTTACCATGTTGATTGTTTTACTTTATTCATTGTGTGTAACCCTTTTCTTATAAAAAATATTTTGGACTTCTATTAAAAAAAGAAAATCTCTAACACATAATAATAATAAAACAATAGAAGTCATAAAGTAGTCATTAAAAGATTTTCATAAAGAAGGAATTTCTTATCTTAATAGTTTTTGTTCATTCTTTTATATTGGTTTTCTCATATTTGATCAATTAATTAAATCATATTATATATTATTTCTCTTTTAGTCTGTTAATTTCTACCATTCAGTTCCAACAAAAAGTAAAAAATTTATTTGTTTACATAGATCAAAAGTTCCTTCTTTTACATATATATATATATATATATATTAAACCTTGACAATTCTTAAATACTAATTATTCAAATCTAATTATACTGGACCAATAATATTACAAAAAAAAAAACGATTTGATTCAAAAGCAATAAATTGTCAGTTTCTGGAATATTAAATGTTTGCATACCAAATATTTGGACGATCATTGAATGATTCCAAGGGGATAAATAAAAATAAAAAAAATTAAAAAATTGACTTGTGGGTGCATCTTAAAAAAAATAAAATTTTACTATTGGATAAAGAATTAAGTGTAAAAAAATTTTCTACACGACAAAGTCTCATGATTAGGTCTTGTAGAGAAAATTTCAACGATGAAAGTCAAGCAATATAGATGAACGCCATTTCCCACTCAACAAAACTTTAATAGTAGAATAAATATTTTTCAGGGACGTGTAAAAATAAAACATGATAAATATTTTAAAAAGATTACATAATTTAGAGGAATTAGTTTGAGTTAATTTTATCTTCTTTATCCTTTTTCGATCTCCTTCTTTTTCATTTACATTTACTGTAACGGTTTCCTTTTAATTTTATTATCATCTTTATTGTGACATTGAGTGGAATAAGTAGTTTTTTTTTATGTATTGGTTAGCATAAATTTATAGTGCATGCAGTTGCAGGTGGGAAAAGGAACAATAATTAAATTCCTTTTTTTTTTTTGTAACCCCCGTGAATCTATTTAATTTTTTTAACTACTACTTTCACGTCACTGTCCAGTCAATATAAAAAGAGAGTGAATTAACATACACGGTTGGAAAAATAAAATAAATTCTTTCCAAATAAAAAAATTAAAATAGAGAAAAGGGCCAAATATATTCTCATACATGGGCAGGTATGAGTGGATTATTAAAAAAAAATTACTGGTGTTTAAAATTAGGGGCGGCTGGTATGTCATTTAATTGCTTGCTACGTATTTATTTATGAAATTAGAGATAAAATTATACTCAATTATAACGATAAGGATGTAATTGAACGAATAGTCAAATAAAATATGTATATAAATTATTTCGAATTCTAAAAGTATATTTTGCCCTTTTCAATTTGTTAAAAGGGGAAAATACTGATATGTTAAGGTCCAAAACGACATGGTTTAAGGAAAGAAGCTAAAATTGGAAAGGACAAAAGAAAGAATAAAATGCTTTGATTCTAACAAAACCCTAACTGGGAATACCTAAAGAACAAGTAGTTATGTTACACTAATGAGTATCCACAACCCCACCTTCAACCCCCACCCCCCACCCCCTACTCCCATCAAAAAAAGTAATAAAAAAAGACATCATAAAGGATCGTTTAATTGAAAAATAAATTCGAAATATAAAATCTCAAACAGATTTTAGACTTGACTCAACCTCATTGAGGGGGCTCAATAACGAGACCATCTTCTTTTAATGTAAAAACTCTTTCATAAATCTACTGATACAAAAATCATATAGTAACTTAAAAAATCGACTAAAAAATTATCTATCAAAATTAGTTTGAATGTAGAGCAAGAAGAAGATAAAATCATGAATTCAAAGTCAAATTTCAGTTATTGAATCACTTGTCACATACATATATGGTCCACAATTTGTAGCTGTCCAATGTATTTAGTCTAATACTCCTTGGATCTTCCACTAACAACATGTTTTTTGGGTTAGGTTTTGTTTCAAGAAGATAGTCCTCAAAGTTTTGGTGAGAAAAGAAATCGACTATATTATTACTCGTCAATTTTTTTTAATTGTTATATACATTTTTTAAAAATTAATTTAATTAATTTTTTAAAT
This sequence comes from Solanum pennellii, assembly GCF_001406875.1. Lineage (NCBI taxonomy): Eukaryota > Viridiplantae > Streptophyta > Magnoliopsida > Solanales > Solanaceae > Solanum > Solanum pennellii. The sequence continues at coordinate 56,936,149 of NC_028642.1, forward strand.
TATATTAATTTGATATTTTAAAATAGAATTTTAGATTTTTAAAAACTATAAAAAAAATATTATAAATTATAATTTTGTTCAAATCAATATAATAAATTTTTTTTTTATCAATATTCAACCGTTGAACTTAAAAAGGAAACTATAATAACTGAAAAGAAAAGAAAGAAGTATTATTTAACTAATTTGTGCTTTTAATATTACAATCCCATTTTGTTTGGCAGCCAAGCACTGTGATTAGACATTTGTCACTATCAATGTGTTAGAAAAACTAAAGTACTTGTTGATTTCACATGTTTTACTTTTATAAAATCCCAACTTAATTATTTAACTAATTAACTTCATTTCTTCGTGGTAAAAACGCTGCAAATGTAGGGTTTGATCAACACAATCAACCTGCCACAATTTTCATAATGGAATGCTATTAAAATAATGGATTCTAATAAAAGACGGAGTTGGGATTTAAATATTATCAAATATTAATATACGTGTTAAATAAATTTTTAATATAAATATAAAATCCATACTATTATATACGAGAGAAAAAAAAAGGTGTTTGTTTTATCGTACAAGAGCACTCTGTTTGTAAGGTAGAAAACTATTCTAGAACGTGAAGGCAATTCATTGAAAAATTATTATAATTGAATAATAAAAGATCATACACTAAAGGAAATTAAATTCCTTTCACTTTTACCTTACAGCATATCGAGATATTCTCTCAGACTCCAAGAAAAATATTATAAGTATTATTTTAATTTAATTAATCAATTTGGTAGGTATTTAATATTCATCACTAAATAGTCAAGTGGCATGCTTAAAAAAATAAAAACCCATGCCTTTCATTGTCTAATTTAACTTACCTACTTTAACAATGTAAATTTAGTTATTTTTTTATACTATTAAGTATAAACTATGTCAACTAACTAATTTTCACTTATGGTTGATTTGCTTAAATATTCCTTTTAAGACACTCTTTGTATTTTGTTATTATTTTTTAGAAAGTTAAGTATAATTCTTGGAAAAAATATTTTTTTTTGTATGAGATGACATCCAATTCGAGTCTAATAGGTTTGCTATACTATAAGACATTTAATTTAACTTAAAAGATTATATTTTACATTATACATGATTTGATATTTTCTCATAAGATTTTCAATTTACTCCACGGAAGAAAGAGTTATTTATTAAACAATTATCGTCGAAATGAATAATCACCAAAAATTTCACCTATAAAAAAATTAAGATTTTTTTTTAATGGAAGAACCTAGTTGGGGAGGAAGCTAAATATGAATTGAAGAATCCAGCAAGTAGCTTAATTTTTTAATTAACAAAAATTTGGTTAATCATATTTAATTAGTTGGTTATATTTTCTTGTGAGCAAAATAAGCCATATTAGATCAAGCATGTTTTGTGGTGAAGTTACAAGAAACAGAAGACCCGCAATTTACAATTTTTTGCAAATCCAATATTTGACATGACTTAACAACTATTTAAGGAGAAAAAATTAATTATAATTTGTTTGTTATACTGACTTCATTATAATTAATTTATTTCCAAAATTTTAATTCTTAAGAGGTGTTCTTTCTTTTTCATGTACGAAATATTTTATCAAATTGACTAAAAAAAAAAAAGAGTACAAGTCTTCGTGCATGTACATAGACTTTTTCTTTATTTTTATATTTTTTTTCTACTTAAAAAAAATTAAATTTTAATTAAAGAAACAAAGAGAAAGCTAAACGGACATCTCATCTGCTGGCAACATGTGAAGTGCTATGCTTTTTATTATTATTATTTTTCCATCTCTAATTACGAAATAGAAAGAAAAAATACAAAAAATCAAACAATATAATATACACTTTCTGTATCACCATTAATGTATCCCAAAGTCAGAAATTATAATATTATTGAAGAAAGTTGACTTTTTTAAAAAATAAAAAGATTAAATTTATAAGCTTCTTAGAAGTCGTCTCTAATTGATACTTATTTATTTAAAAGGGAAGCATATAACACCTTTAAATTTTTTCATCCTTTCTTTGCGGATGTGTAATTATTCCTTCATTCTTAATTAGAGGTTTAGAACTTTTTGGCGCGGATACGGGTGAAAAAAGAAGAAGGGGAATTGTTTGTCATCTAAAAATCGGTTCAAAAAGTTTAGGTAATTATGGTAATTCCCCCGTTTCAAGTCAAAATCGGCAAAGAGAGAGTATATTTGACTTTCTAAAACAAATAAGTTAACAATATTTTAAGCCGATTCTTTTAGTTTTTAACTTATATGACTTTTGAGTTGAGATCATTGCACGTCGATCAGTGTTCAGAGCTCCAACAAATTGAATTCTAATTAATTTAAATCTTGCTTAGAAGAATGAACCTTCTCCTTTTTTTTCCCCTTTGTTTTTGTGGTAGGACCAATTGTAGTTTATAAGTAAAATTTTGTTGCTCAATTGATAGATAAGTTAGCATATCTTTTTCTGGAAAAATTGCTAATTGTTTTTTACTTTTTCTTAGGGAGTGTCCTTTTAGATAGCTAATTAATGAATTTAAATTGTGATGTCAACAACTATATAAATGAAATGAATATGAACATAATATACTATTTTTAATTTCAGAATGATTCAAAGTATTTGACACACTTCTACTGGAATTTTATCCTTCAACTTCAAATATGGTTTTGAAAACACAAGTAGGTTGCCACGTCAGGCAACTCGTCTTACGTAATGTCCACGTGGCACCACATCAGAAAATAAATGTCCATTGGATCAATAGTTCAATGTCTGTAACATTGGCATAAACATCAAGCTATTACATGGATTCAGCTGATATATTTCTGAACTGTAATGTTGATTTAACATCGTCTCAATACAACAACTATGTATATTATTTACGCTTCAGTATTCTTCATCCGCTTGTGTTGATCTAGTAATAGGAATTGACCATCTTCCTAGATGCGCTGTGTAGTTTATGCAACGGATAGCTCCTCTCCCTGAGGGTCCATCAGGAAAATCGATAACAGTAATACTTCCTGCATTGAGATGAAACGATCCCAACCATTCCTTTGTTAGATTTAGACAGTGTCCCATCATCGCGATATGAAGTGCAGGATGGCCAACAGCAATGACTACATTGTCTTGGTCAGATCCTTTTGATAGTTCATACAACAGATGTTTCCATGATTTCTCAGATTGGTCCCATAAAGATGTTGTGATGTCGTCTTCCAATCTATTTAACCAACCAGAAGAGAGATTTTGCAATCCTGATGCATCCTGCAGAGGAAATCGAGAACTTTTAAGTATGAAAATCATCAAATATTTCAAACTAGAACGCGGAAATAATACAAGTTGAAATACCATCTTATGCAGGATTTAGTCAGAGCAAATCAAGAAGAAAATTTTACGACTTTGGCTTCCGAAATTTAAATTTTGCAATCTCAATGCATCCTTGTATTGTTATCTTAAGAATGTGTCTTTTTGGAAAAATGGTTATATTAAGAATGTTTTGCACACAACCTCTAAGTAAATTCATCAATTTGTTTCAGTTTAGGAAATCAGTAACATGTCTGTTACCTTCTTTGATTGCGTAAGAATACTTTCAACATCTAGATCTGGTATCTGCTTCATTTCCACATAGCGGGGGATACAGTCAGCTCCAAGGCAGTCAGCAGCTTCTTGAACCTATAAAATTCAGTATAAATGTTTGTGTTAAGAAAACTAATGCTCTTAATATAAAAGACTGTCAACCGACATACTATCTGAGTGGTCCTACTTTGGTGATTGTGTCAGCTGTCTCAACAGATGCTATCTTAGTTCCACTGACTACGGTATTCACTTTCAGATCAAGAAGCAGCTCTGCTATTTTCTGGGCCTGTCATCCAATTTAATAAATCCTGTAAGGTAGTGACACCCCCCAAATGAAGCTGAATGCTACTATAGAAACGAGAACCATCTTACCTGTATATTTCCAAGCATGTTCAAGGGGCCATTTCCAGTATACGGCATACTACTCTGTACAAATTTCAACTTCCATGAGGAAAGAGCAGAAAATGGTCGAAGCAACAGATAAGGATATCCAAATGACAATGAGCAGTTTGAACAGCTTGCCAACATGCTAAACAGAATTGGGGCTAAAAATCTGGAAGCTAAGGCGAGGACAAATCAGAATTTATACAGTAGATGGCTACATGCCTGAACACTCCGCTAGTCTACAAATGGAAAGCCAAGTTTACCAGGCAGGGAAACATTCATAAGGTGCATAGACCCCAATCTCAGTTTCCTATGTCTCTGAGGATGTCCATATAGAAGCATCATTGACACATCCAAAATTAGCCAACCAACCAACACAGGTTTTTTCTTCATTTCTTTTACTTAATTTGTGTGGAAGTAACCTCTCTCAAACAGATGTAGAAATCCTCAAGCAGAAATATGATCTGCGGAAGTAAAATCTTTGTGTCATCCATATCTCTTACCATAAGCTAATAGTACAGTTATTTGTAGTTCTGAAAGTACTTATAAGATAAACTAAATTTCATGAAGTTAAAAAGTGGAAGCCATCAATTTTTTATTGATTAGAGAGGAAACTGCAGTCTATTGCGAGTAGATGTTCCTTAAGACAATGCAAAGGTGGACGGACTTAAGTATTTTCAAAGCTCGACAGTACATTCTCCACCTCTAGAAAATTTATGTGATCTCAAGTTAGGTCATTGGAATGGTCAGTATATGGCCTTTCTTCATATTAATTTATCCATTCATCAATTGTGTATAAGGATGGTATCCTCAAGAATGATCTCACAAGAGGGGGAAAGAATGGATAGATAAGGTTCTTCTATCAGCTGAAGCCCAAAATCCTAGTACCCAATGAATGTGTGGCAATCAAACTAGTCTTAGACCAAAAATTAGACGACAGGTTTGCAGAATCATACTTCAATAAGGATCAAACGGACTTATTACTAACTTTTTTTATGTCACAGATATGAGAATCACGGAACCTAATATGTCTGTTTATTGGCAATATAGAATCATTGGTCCACTGCATACTGCATACCTCTAGGTCACTCTCTGATACTCCATGGCAAACAAGTACAATCCGCTTACTAGTTTTTCTGCCTGCAGAACTTCCCCCTGCTACAGGTGATCCTGGGGTCTGCATCATCCAAAATTAAGCCACAGCAAAAAGATAATCAGATATATTACAAACCAGATCCTTGAAGTCCAAACTCCAGATAAAGCCATAAAGAACAAAGATTGCATAAGTAGTTCTAAAAAAAATTGAATCAAACAAGATTGAACCTACAAGTCATATGTTGACCTTGATTATCTGACAATCAAATAAATCTGACAGCCTCGAGTGTTGAGAGCCTAATTAGAATATTGGATCAAAATAAGTCTAATGGAGCAATATGGATAGAGGTTCATATTTAGCAGAGTAAACTAGCTTATGATTTGATTTTGAGGCATGATTGTTGTTGTTGTTGTACATTCTTGCATCCAGATAGAGGGCTGGACTAATCATTGTATATAAATATTTTTTATTACAGCTTTAGAAACTTTATGAAAGGAAGATATTTTAGGCATAATTTCCTTGTCTAAGCCAGCAGTTTTTCAGATCATCAAATCTTCATGTCACAACTAAGATAACTAGCAGGAGAATTTGAATTTTCCTTTTCTTCATACCTTTATATATCATCATTTAATACATACGATTGAGTCAAAGCGTTTACCATATTGGATACCTGATTTAAACGATTAAGACAGATACTTGGGTTTCCGCCCTCAGTTTGTGGAGTGAAGTCCAGCACACTAACCCCACAATTGCTCTGAAGTAGAATCCTGAAGTACTCGGTTCCTAATCCTGATGATGGTGAAACAAATATAAAAGATAGGATCAGACTGCTAGCAGACGTTAGAAACCTTAAATTAAACTACGATTACGTTAAGGTAAGCATACCAATAGCTGTTGCAACAAGAGCCTGATTAACTGCATTATGAGCAACTACTAGGACAGACTTGCTTTCATGGACCAAGATTTTGTCCCAGCAGCTTTTAGCACGAGCCCACAATTCTCTCACTGGATAGTGACCGTCAATAATGAAATTTGGTGCATCTATTTGCCATTGACGAAAAGCTTCCCCATGCTTAGCTTTTCCTTCATGTTTCAGGAGGCCCTAGAGCAGACATATATTTCCACATCAGGAATACAATTAGATTCGGACGCATAGTCCTGTCAGTCACACTGAAGCATGAGTGGTTCACATGCAAGCAGATTGCCATATTGACAGAATTTAAGTCCAAGAGAAAAATACAAAGCAGAGGTGTAAACTACAACTGACTTGGAATGAGTATAGGTCAATTTCTCTCATGTCAGAATCAGTAATGATCTCCTCTTCACGAGCACCCCATATTATCTCAGCTGTCCTCTTTGAGCGACGCAGTGGACTGGAACATGCAGGCCACCTCTGTCAATCATTTTGGAAATATAAAAATGACTAGCAAGAGATTCTTTTTCTGGTACATGCATCAGCTAAAAGTGAAATTATCATGCAATTTATGGTCACAGACTAAAGATATGGATCTTAAACTCACCACAAAAGCTAGCTCATAGGGTGAGGAATATTTATAAGGAGACCATTGCCCATTCCTTTTCCAATGTGGGACTTATTAACAGTTCTTACTGGTGAAAGTGCCTTTAAGCAGAGTTATCTAAGTTGTAATCATATCCCAACCCGGCAACCCCTAAAGTACTTCAATCGTAATACTTGGTAAAATAAGCATAAATCACTCCCGAAAATTAAAAAAATTAGGAATAAAACCTTGAAAAGCAGATATCAAAGGAGTCATCAATAAGCATTTGTCGAGAAGTTTCAGCTTGTGACTCTCCTTTAGAAGTAAGAACTGAGAAATCGGAGCTTCCCTGAATCCGACCCTCCGCATTCCACGTGCTTTGCCCGTGCCTCACCAGCACCACCCTCTTCGCCCCCTTTATCGCCGGAAATTCCAAACCCTTTAAACCTAGAGATTCCGTCCGCTCCTCTGATGATTTATCGATTTCTTGAGCAACACTTGAAGAGCGAACAATTGTAAATAAGGGTCTGTTTGGATTGTGAAAAGGCAAATTCTTGGGTAGTTTTGGGCTGAAGAAAGAGCTTGCAGCTATGGAGTACATACTGTAAAAAATCGTTTTTCCTCTGTTTCTGAAAATGGTGATTCCCTCTAATATTTTTGGCGCTAAAAGACGATGGAATTTTTAGTATTTATTTATGTGGTTACCCTTTGGTTTGGATCGATAAAAATCTAACTATAGCAACAAAGGATCAGAAGAAGCCAAAGAGCGACACGTGTTTATTAATTTTATTAGTCTATCTTATTTTTAGTTTTATTTCCATAAACCAAAATTTGTTTTCTTTTTGGAAAATAAAGTTTTAAATTTGCCATAAGATTTATGTAAAATGGTCTACTTTTATCTTTTATTGATAGTTAGAATTAGAATCAAATGACTAACCGAAATTAAAGTGAAGAAGTAAGTAGTTTTTATTTTTACTTCGAAATTTTTAAGGGCAACTTTCACATATAGCAAACAAAAAATTTATATTTATATGCTATAGCAAACTTTGCATAATTGCGCTCCATAGCAAACATAAAACTGTATAATTTGCTATACATATACAACTGTATAATTTGCTATACATATACAATTGTATAATTTGCTGGCCTAAATTGTATAATTCGCTGGCCTAAATTGTATAATTCGCTGGCCTATTTCGCTGCAATTGTATAATTTGTTTTGCATACAGTTGAATCGAATTAAAATGTATGTATATTGCATAATTATAAGTTTATAGCAAGAAGATATATGTTTTTCTCGCTTTATACAAAAACAGAAACACAATATATACACTTCTATTGTATAAAGCTAGAGAAAATTGTATTTCATTGCAATTGTATAATTCGCAATTGTATAATTCGTTGGCCTTTTTCTCTGCAATATTTGAAGTAAAATGTTTGTAAATTGTATAATTAAGTGTATAACACGAAGATATACATTTTTGCATGTGTATATACAATTTTCTCTCGCTTTATACAAAACAAAAACAGAATTATACACTTATATGTATAAAGCGAGAGAGGCGAGCGAGAACGGAGAGTGGCGAGCGAGATTTTTGGGAGAGAGACGTTGGCAAATTTTAGCTAATGTTTGCTATGGAGCACAATTAAATCAAACCCTAGCTATTCCATTTAATTTAGGTTATTAGTTTGCTATTATATACAATTTTTCCAATTTTGAATTGAAATTATAGTGAAGAAGTAAGTAGTCTTCATTTTTACTTCGAAATTTTTTATTTCAAAATTTTTGAGATAGTTATTTTTGTTAGAAAGTCCTATTTTTAGTATGAATTTTTTAAAACGAATTGAATTAAATTTTAATATATATATTAAATATTAAATAAATTGGTATTATTATAATTAAATTAACTCACCTCACCTGTACGCTTATTTATATTTCGCCAAAAGAAAACATACGAAGGGATTTATATTTCGCCAAATGTATTTAGTGTGAATTGGATATCCATTTACATAAGCCATAAACATCCAATGCATCATATATAGTACATATACTACAGACATAGTGTCCACCAATTTAACATAGAGGCAATCATCACATGATAAAATCGTGGGAGTATATTGGACTTTTTTATGATTTTATTTTTTATTGAAGGGTTCAAAATATGAAAAAATAATTGAAAAAGTTAATAGTTGTTCAATAGTTATTACTATTTTATATACGTAAATAATATAATTTTTCATCAAAAAAATTTCAATTAACCCTTTTATTTTACCTGACTCCACGCATGTTAGCTACCATGTGAAGATGTCCAACTACTTTTAAGTACTTTGAGTAAATGAGTAAATGATACTGATACCATTCTATTTTAACATTATAAAATCGTGGTTTCACCTTCCTCTTTTAAAAGGTAAAATAGGTTTGTTACCAAACATAATTAGTCATAATGACTAACCTTCTTAAAATTGTAGTAATAGTGTTAATATCAATTTGCATTTATATCTTGCAAAGTATCAAGCACATGTATGATATAATATTGTCCTTCAAACGAGAATTACAAATATAATCAAAAAAAGGATATTTAAAAGCAATAAAATCATTTTTCATATGAGACTTCACTAGAAATCAAATAAACATGAAGCATGTATGTGAGAATAATGAAAGTCGAAAACGGGTTTGCATTGTTACATCAAATATTGTACTAAGAAATAAACAATTTTAAGTTAATATAGCAATTATTCGTATATCGATAAGATTAGTTTAGTCTTCAGTTTATATATATATATATATATATATATATATTATTTGTCAAATATATTTAAGAATATGTTCTCCATGAAATCTCATCTCTACTAGAGTTAGAATATATATTTATCGAGATTATATTTATGAGATACTATATTTTGCTTACTCATGAGTTATCATACGTAATCTCTTATTTATCGAAGAAAATGTATATTGTGAAGCTTATTTTTCATAAAAAGGAGATGAGAGGACAAGATATCTTCCTCGCAATATGCATAATCCCTAATTCGTATATCACTACCATTTTTTATGAAACCATTTCATGTCATGTCAATCACTCGATCTGTATCTGAAATTAACTTGGCCCTATTGCTCGTTTTAGGCCCAATAACTCTTGTCAGCCTAATAACTACTTTTATGACCTTGATGTCCACATTAAGTTGAACTTGGTTCATAACAGGTTCACACGCACACTCTAAAATGAATAGTAGTAATTGCTATAAAATCCTATCCTATCTATAAATTTAACCTTGCATGCACACTCTTCAAAATCAAATTTAATTTTACAGCTAATAAACTACGTGACATGAGAATGGGGGGCCTACTTGCGTACTGCCAATTTATATTTTTTATCAAAAAATCTAAATTTTGTATCATCCGTTCAAAATAAGTATAAAAAATACATTTTTTGAATTTTTATGTTTGATTGATTAAAATTTTAAAAAATAATGAAAAATAGTGAATGAGTTTATATAAGTGACATTTTATGTTTTATTATATCTTTCTCACTTACCCAACGGCCCCTCAAACCCTACCCTTTGACTATCACACCCCTACTCTCCCCGAGGCCCACTCATCACCCCCTCTCATCTCTATAATATTTAAATAAATTGTATATACGTAATTCTAAAATAATATATTTTTATTTACTTATTAAATATTAAAATTATAAAAGAAACTAACTTATTTTTCAAAGGATATTTTTTTCATGAAAAATGTTCTCCTTTATGCCTGGCCAATCACACCCTTAGCTCATTGTAGGTCCAACAAGAGAAATACCAGGGGCGGATCAAGGGTTCAGCAGAAAATTATATTATTTATATATTAAAATAAGTTTATATGTATATATAGTAGATGTTGAACTCCCTTCGGCTACCTATTTCTACAGATTTTGAACCCCCTTATTAAACTACAGATTTTAAACCCCCTTATTGAAAACCCTGGTTCTGCCTCTGAGAAATACAAATACAAAAATTACTATATTATCCTCGTTGTTTAGATTCTTTTTTTCGTTGAGAATTAAACAATATTAAAAAGAAGTGGTTCTTAAGGCTATAATTGAAAATATTATTATTATTATTATTATTGTTTGTCTTATAATTCTAAAGCAACATTTATTTTGAGCGAAGAAAATAAGCGATAAAATTATACAAAAATTCTGAAAATTAAATAGACAATTCCCACGTGCTCCCTAGACTTGTAATTTTAACCTATATTATACGAAAGAAAAAGATGCTGCTTAGACTTTTGACCAAAAAAAAACAAAAACAAGTGACAATTAAAAAACTAAGCAAGCTCCTAGAAGTTTTGTCCAGGTCAATTTGATCCAAAGTTTTGTTGAAATTTAATGTTATTATTGACCCAATGGACACGTTTTGTAACGTTTTTATTAATGATACTATATGTTAAAGAGCCTCTTCAGGAAACTGCAACATGACCTAACTATACAATTTTGACTGCTAAGGAAATTTCAACAAATATTTAACAACTAGTAACTACCTTTTTCTTTTTACTAATTTGACCCAAAAATGTATTGTGAAAAATAATAAAGCACAGTACCTAATAATACACGTTATGCAATACTCATATTTTCAATTAATTCTAGATGTATCGCTTAGAAGACATTTAAAAAATAAAGGTCTCTAATAAAATAAAAAATTAAATTTAGAATTAAAACTCAAATTTTTTTACGAACATCATCCACACATCAACTAAATTTTGTGCATAGACAAAAATAAAATGTGTACATAAAATATAATCCACACATCAAAACCTAATGTACAAGATATCATTATTATCACCATAGTCCATCAATCTGGCAAGTTCGATTAGGTGGGACAACAAAGATTATGGTGTTAAATCATCATATATAATATCAAGACTCCTAAATAGTTAGTGAATCAAATAGTCCAAATTAATCATAACATTTAATAATTAGTGTCACTAATTAAATAGTATTAGGGGTAGTGGAGATGGACGCTATTTGGTTGTAGGTAAGAATTTATAAGAAAAATTAAGCCACACATCAAATTTATGTACCATATCTAGTTTCAATCATATAGTGATAGTTTGAGGTTTTATAATAGACATGCGTGAATATAGTTTTATCATTTATGTTAAAACTAGTAAACTTAGCCGCGCTACGCGCGGTGTCTAAAAGTTTTCATTTTTATTTAATTTTTAAATTCAAATAGATTAGTTAATAAATTTTATCATTTAGCTTTGTAATTTTAACTCAATACACGAATTAATTTTATCAAAAAATAAATACCTGTACGATCAAATATCTATACTTTTTTTGGTTAAATCGTACCTATTATTTTATGTTAGTTATAATATATAATTAAGAATTTATGACTTCATTATCCATTTGAATGAGTTCTCAAAATTAAATATGGTTAACTTTGATGTTTTGTTAAAAATTTTAAGTGAAATTTTTAGTCTTTTAAATTTTTTAAAGAATATCAAAAGAATTAAAATAGTAACAAAATTCAAAAACAGACTTAGAAATATGAAAAATTATCCGTAATAGATAAGCTACCTATAATTTGAAGACTTAAAAAAGTAATTCAATATTTATATATTAAGATATAAAGTTCTCTGTATATTGATTCTTTGAAAGAAAGTTGGTGATACATGATTTTAGTTCGGTAAAATAATTTTTAGTGATATAGAATTAACATAAAAATAATATATTATTGTTAAAATGCATAATAAAATAAGTAATAAATGAACAATTATAGATGAATGATAAAAGGTTTTATGTTAAGATTAAAAAAAAAACTTAGATATCTACTAAAAACTTATAATTAGACTCTTGAATTTTTTCTGAATAAAGTAAACATAAAAAAACTGTTCACAAATAATATAATATTTATAATTATTAACGATAAATAATACTTTCTTATAATTAAAGTGTAGGATAAAAAGTTAAGTAAATTTGTAGAATCATTATAATGGAGGATGAATGGTTAAGTAATAAGTAAATTTGAAATGATTATCTGTATTAATTTTTTCCTTGATAAATTTTCTTCTATAATTCTAAGTTTTTTTAAAAAAAATTTATTTCAACGCTATTTTTAGTTTCCCTTTTTTCTTTTTTATTTTTTAGTCTTTGCTTATTTAATTCTATTAAGAAAAAATAAACAATTAGCATCGTAATTAAGAGAATGAAGTTTGCTCGTCTTTAGTATTTTTACTAATTTATATATATTTTTGTAAAACAGTAACAATTAGCATCAAATCTTAACATAATCAAGTTAGCTTGTCTTAAGTTTTTTATTAATTTGAGCAAAATATTTAAATGAATTCTCTTAATTAATTTTTATTATATTTTTCATGATTCATATTTTATTTAAAATTTAAAAATAACTTCATAATAATTTTGATTATCTCCCGCCGCTAAGCGTATCTACAAAT